>NC_141544.1:78590274-78655274 GCF_021556685.1 Rattus norvegicus
TGCCCATCACTGGATGAACAGCTAAAGAAAACGAGGCTCTAGGGGTTAGAGAGGAGCTCAGCAGTTAAGAATACTTGCTGCTCTTGCTGACTCTTGACTGCTATGTTCTGCCTCGCCAGGATTGCCACTAAGCTGACAACCACTGCCCAAAGATCAGATTTAGACTACAACCTGCTCAGGACACCCAAGTTGCTGAGTTTATAGAAGACTGACGGGAACATTCGACAGATCTTTGAACTCAAAAATATTTAATCCTTAGATTACCAAAACAACCAAGCTGGACCCTATGGAAAGCTTGGAAGAAATAGCTTCACTATTTTAATTAGTTTTATTGTGATAAGAGTTAAAATCTACCCTTTCCCCTTATTATTCTTATATCCCCTTTTTGGTTTAAATAAAAAGGAAAGATTTTAACTCAACACAATAAAATCTTAATTCAGTATCTCCTTTTATAGATCTTTGTATAATGATACAAAATTAAGGCTATATTTGGTTACATTGTTAGATCTTTATATATTGACACAAAATTAAGGTTTTACTTGGTTACATTGGTATATTGATACAGAATTAAGGTTATATTTTAGTTAAAACATACTATTTATAAACCCCTTTTAAGGCATTTTACCTATATAATTATTAAAAATGCAACATGAATTCAGTTCATTTGAAAGCTACTATTATAAATTGTTTAGGATAACTAAGAAATGCAAATACATAGTCTGTCAAACTTGTGGTATTAATAAGTACTAGCTTAGTTAATCACAGATGTAAATAACTAGAGACAAGCAACAATTTGCTGTTCAAACATACTGAGATAGTTAGATGGTCTCCAAAAACATCAGAGATCTGTAGAATATGGCATTTAAAGTTTTTTTTTTATTAATTTAAGACCTTTTTTTTTTTGAACATTCTTTGAACATGTCAGCTCCTGGCATCACGCCCATTCTATTTCATAGAAGATGACGGACGTTGAAGAACCTCCTATGGAGTTTGCTTCAAATGTGGCAAGCAGCCACTGGGCAAGAAATTGCCCTTGCTTCAACTGCTGACAGTCTGCTGTCCAAGCAGAACACACAAAGAAAGTCAACTGCCAAACCCAGCCAAGACAAGGTAGAGAAGGCCTTCATAATTTCTGCCTCCCAGGAAAAATTGCCAGATATTCTGGGCCAGTAAGCCAAAGAAGTAGACGCTCTAACGTTAAAGACTTAGACCTTGTGTGAGTGCAGGCAGCCAGCAGTATCCATCCTTTCTATAGTTTTGGAAACTTCTTGCTCTGCACTTCCTGTTTACTCAGGTAAAATTTATCCTTCTCAGGTCTCACAGTCATAGTCTCACAGTTAAGCTTAACGTGTTTAGGATTTAAGAAAATGTTTTAAGGTCTAAAAGAATGTTATTAGGTTGATAAATGCAGGTTTTGATGGGAAGTGATTTAGACACAGTCAGTGCTTCTACTTCTGGACCATTCTCCAGCACTTGGGCCACTTGGACAGTTTGTTTCATTTAATCCTCATGATACTACTGTAAGGTAATCATGCCTCTACACGAAATATGCATGCAACTGATGGAGGTTTTACAACTGATGGTGAAAAGAAAATTATACGAATTCTAGGTTTAAAAATATAAAATTAAAAGAGTTAGCCCCAAAAGCCACAAACTCAGGGCTAAGCCCTGCCGCCAGGAATAGCAGGCCATAAAGATAAAGAAAAGGAATACAAGAACCAGCTCAGGCTATCGAGGACTGAGCCATAAACCATCCAAAGACATCCCCCCAGCTTACTCAGAGTCATACTTTAACCAGATGTCCTCCAGACCCTGATAAGCCCCTACTTGTGCTTTTCAGCCATTGTGTCCTACAGAGAGCATTCCAGGAAACCGGACAGCCCAAGCCTAACCAGAGGTGTTTCAAATACAAATGCTCCATCAGTTTTGACAAACGTTTAAAAATAATGAGGACCTGAAGACCCTACCCTTCTCCTGATTTAGTAGCTCTGTTCCAGGAACCAGGGGGCCATAAAACCTTCTGGCGTCCCCTTATCTCCTGGAGCCATAAAACAATCCTGTAACTTGTGGTGCATTCCCCTTTGACATCCCCCATCCCCTGGTGCTCACAGCCTCTGCCTTTAAATACTCTTTTTCCCAGCCTCTCGGGGCCGACACCTCTGTCTCCTGCGCGGGATATGTGTCGGCCCGGAGATCTCTGTAATAGGTCTCCGTAATAAACCTCGCCTTTGCTTATTACATCCAAAATGGTCTCTCTGTGTCTGGGGTCCGCGATTTCCCAAGACTTGAGTAAGGGTCTCTCTGCGTGGGATCTTTCAATGGATTTCAGGGCTCAGAATTTTACCCTAGAATTCTCTAGGTCTAATGTTCTCTAACACAAACTTAAAAAAAGGGTCACACCGTCCTGAGGCAGTGTTTGTATCCTATAGAGTGGTGCTGTTTTGTTACCAAATGTTGTGTTTTATAAAAAGATAAGGAGAGAGAGAACATGTTTGGTGGATGTGTAGTCAGGTGTTGGAAAAGGGGTGCCTCCTCGGGCCCATGCTAAAGCATCCCTTCTCCCTAAGGGGCCAGCCACATGACTAGAATAGAGTTTATTCAAGGCATGGGGAGGAGGGTTGAGAGGGTAGTAGAGACAGAAAGGCAAAGAGAGTAGAGGGGGAAGGAGCAAGAGGACAGAGTGAGAGCAAGAAGGAAAGAGAGAGAGGAGGGACCAAGCAGCCCCTTTTATAAAGAGTCAGGTACATCTGGCTATTGCCAGCAACTATGGGTCAGGGCCTAGACAAAATGCTAACACCAAGCCTTCTAGATCCACTTTTAGTTGATTTTAAAAGTCACTAATTTACGAGGTTTGGTGGCACACACCTTTGGTCCCAGAATACAGGATGCAGAGCCAGATGGATCTCTGAGTTCCAGGACAGCCTGGTCTACAAAAGGAGTTCTAGAGGGGTTGGAGATTTGGCTCAGTGGTTCAGTCCCCAGCTCCGAAAAAAAGAAAAGGAAAAAAAAAAAAAAAAAAAAAAGGAGTTCCAGAACAGTCAGGGCTACAAAACCCTGTCTTGAAAAAAATCAAATAAGCAAGCAAACAAACAAATAAATAAATGAATACCCCTAATTTGAGGGCTATATACGTATATATATTCTCATCCTGACTCTCACACTTTTTTTCTCAAATTATTAATTTTGGGGGTCACATGGCTGAATGGTTTATCATCAGTCTCCCTCTAGCTTTGCTGTAAGTGGAGCCTCAAAACACATCTATGGGTTAAAACTGTTCTAAACAGCTCATGCTGGTACAAGTCTGAAATTCCAGAGATCTTTAGTTTCATAGCAAGCTTTGGATCAGCCTGAGACATACAGCAAGACCCACCCTCCAGAATCGCTGTTAAATGCTCTCAGATCCGGTGGAAGTTGCCTTGGGCATCTTTCCAAGTCTCCAGGGGTTTATTGTGTTTCACAGTCTTCCTGTTCTTTGTATCTTAAATGACTAACTGTAGAAATGACTATTTCTGGGAAAAGAAACTAAAACTACACTCATCAGACTTTCCCATTTGTAACCTTCCTTTATGGAACCCAAATACCCTGAGATCAATAGGGAACAGGACTAACATAGTAAAACAAGGCACAAGCTACGTGCAGCCGGGTGCCCTCCACCTGATTTGCCTCCTCACCTCCCCTGCTCCCCACAAAAATCCCCATAAAAGCCTTGCTCCACAACCTCTAAGGAAGATGGCTTTTTAATGGATAAAAATCCCAATCCTAAAACTCTACCAACTTTTTGCAAGTAAAGCTTATTAATCCCCTATTTCCAGGAAAGGGGAGAACAAAACTTTCCTGTTTACATCTCGGGACAGAACAGAAAGTGAAAGCCGCCTAAGGCTTGAACGGCCAAGGGTGAGTCAACATCAGGCTGGGGATCTAGGGAAGAAGCAGACAGAACCAGCAGCTGAAGAAAGGCTTTTTTATCAGGGGCGAGGACACACACACACATAGCCATAGTGGGCACACAGAAAGCCAGCCTCTCCCTGAAGGCTGGAAGATTTTAGTCTTTCAAGGGTCTCCTTCCTCTAATTTAGGGTGGGTGAATTTGAAAAAGGACAGGATGGCTGCTTGACCTACAAGTGCTGTGTAACCATGTCCTGACCTCCCTGTGAACTTGAGCAGAGTCCATCAGCCTGGGCCCTGGGCCCTATTGGCAGGAGAAGAAGCCTACAATGACCCTTGTTTTAGGTTTTTGTCTCAAGTCTAGAAGGAATGGAGGAAGCAAGTCCTCTTGGAAATTCACACCTTTATTAGTGAAGGCCCCACTCCCTGTCTGTCTGCCTATCGAGAAATCTGTCTAACTCCTAGTCCCTGAAGATAACCGTTTGGCGGGTATGGCTCCCATCACAGGACTAGGTGTCTCCCTCTTTGGGGGTTCAGGTGAGGACTTATACCTTTTGCTTGGTCCGGTGTATCTGATACAGTCTTTAGCCTGGTTCCCCCATATGATTATAATATGCCCAAATGCCAATCCAATTTATCCCAATAAAGTTATAGGGCGGCACACTTCCCGCTCCCAGGGATAAGTTATCAGTCTATTGCGCATGGGTGGTATGGGGCAAATGGCGCAGTGCATGCGTCTACCCAGTATCACGGCCATCCTCCATCTTTGAAGAGGAGTCAAAAGCCGCTTGTAAACGGAGTCTCGCAGAGCAAAGCCCAATTCGAAAACCTACTCTTTTACACACTAGTGTGTAACTTAGAGCAAGACCTGATCCCAGAATCATACATACACATGCACAGGCAAACACATACCACACAAATATATTTGGATTTTTTTTTCTTCACTTGTAAAAACTAAAGCATATTTGCTAGGGGTGGTGTGATGGTTTGAATACAAAAGGACCCCATAGTCTTACATGCTCGGTCTCCAGATGGTGGAACTCTTTGCGAATGATGAAGGTCTTGTTGAAGGAGATGTGTTATTGGGGATGGGCTTGGAGGTTTCAAAAGCTCATGCCATTTTCAGGTAGCTTGCACATTGTCTGTCTGTCTGTCTGTCTGTCTGTATCTCTGCCTTATGCTTATTATTTCAGCGTGTAAGCTCTCAACTACTTCTCTAGGGCCATGCTTGCCTGCCTGGTGCCATGCTTGCTGCCGTGACAGTCATGAATTTGAAGGACTTTTAGTTCTTACTGAAGTATAAGAGCTATTAAGAAACTTGATCTGATAGAAAGTAGGTAAGTTATGGAGTCCCCATGAAGGACCCTTGGGGCTTTTTCCAGCCTTACACCCACCGCCTCAGGTCAAGATTAGGCCAAGTTCCATTCTTCATCCACAGTTCTCAGGAGGAGCAGGCACATTCTTGAAAAACCACAGCACGTACTGATAGTCACCTGACCCTCTGGTCCCAGTTTGAATACATGTCATATGCTTGCTAGCCAATAGATTCAAAGGTCAATATGCTTAGCCAATAAATTTAAACTGTAACCTTGTTGATGTAACCTGTACTCCTAAAAAGTCTAAAAACTGCTTGTTATAGCCATTCGGGGTCGCCTTCTAGTCACTCGCCATGAGGGGCTGATTCAGGATCGACCCTGATGTGCTGGAAAAATAAACCTCTTGCGTTTGCATCAAACTCAGTCCTCGTGTCTCACTTGGGGTGGTCTCCTGGTAGTTAAGACTCACTTTGAGCCTTACAAACTCACCTCTGAAACTGTAAGCAAGCCATCAATGAAATGCTTTCTTTTAGAAGTTGCCTTGGTCAGGGTCCCTCGTCACAGCAATAAAAGCAATAACTAAAACGGGTTTGGTGACACTGTGTGTGTTTAGCGTGCACAAGGCTTAGGGTTCAACCCCCAGAAGGCAACATAAGTAAATTAAATTAACACGTAACTTACTAATACATTATAGAAAAATTTTAAAATGTTTTGAGTATGTGGGGTGAGGTTGCATATGAGGTAGGTACCCGTGGAGGCTAGAGCCTTGGACCCTAGGTCTGGAACTACAGAAATTGTAAGCATATGGATGTAGGTGCTGGGAACCAGACTCTGCAAGAGCAAGTCCACATTGAATCTTCTCTCCAGCCCCCAGCCCACTCATTTTCAGTGACTAGTTTTGTGCAGTTTGAGAAATTATTAGTGTTGCTTATTTTACCTTTCATGTATATGGGTGGTTTGGATATATGCATGTCTGCCTAGCACACGCATGTCAAAGGCAAAAGGGGATTCCTGGAACTGGAGTTTCGGATGGTGATGAGCTACCGGGTAGGTGCTAGGAAGAGAACCTGGGTCCTCCAGAAGAGCAGCTAGTGCTGCTAGTCTGACTCACCTCTCCAACCCCACTGTTTTCTCCTTCTTTTTTCATCCCGTGTTTTTAAAAGTATACCCATTTGACCAACCACGTTTTATAATTTGTCATGTGGGTTTGGGGGGTTGGGATGATTGAGACAGGGTTTCTCCTCGTAGCCCTGACTGTCCTTGAATTCATTAATGTAAACAAGGGTGACCTCCAACTCTCAGAAAACTACCTGGCTCTGCCTGTGGAGTGCTAGGATTAAAGACATGTGCCAACACCACCCAGTGTCATGTGGATATCTTAACTGGGATTGAGTTAATAGGATTTCTTTCTTCTATCTCTGATTTTAACTCAGATGTCTTTAGTAATTTAAAACATTTATGAAAAGGCAGACTGTATCTGATAGAGGTCATTTTTAGCCATTGAAATGAAATTGTTCCCTTCATGTGGGAATATAAATGTTCCCTTAATATGAAATTAAACGTTCCTTTATTCTACTTTCTAGAAAATTTTAATTGGGGTTTTTGTTTTCGTCTTAAGTTACATTTCATTTTACTCTTGTGTATATATGTGCACACAAGCAGGTGCCTGCATGAAGGCTAGGGGACCACTAATAGGAGTTAAGGTTTCTTTTCTTTTACTTTGTGGTCCCAGGGACTGAACCCAAGTCATTAGGCTTGGAGGCAAGTCCTTTACCTGTTGAGCCGTCTCAGTGGCCAAGATGTTTGATATTTTTAGATGGCATTTCATGCTGGCACTTGAGCCTGCCACACAGCTAAGGGTTGCAGGCATGCAGCACCAGGCTGGTTTATGAGGTGCTGGGACTGGACCCAGGGCTCCACACAATTTAGGATAGCGCTGTGCCAAACAAGCTAGGTATCTAGCTAAGCTTACTGGGTCTTGCTGATTAATTACAAAATTCGAATTGCCTTTATTTATATTTTAATTGTGTATGGCGGGGGCACACACATCTTGGCACATGTTTTCAAAGCTAAGGACAACCTGTAGGAGTTGGTTCTCTAGTCTCCCGTGTGGGTCTCAGGAACCCAGTCTGCACTCCAGTTGATGGCACGTGCCTTACCTGCTACGCCATCCTACCGTGCTGATTTGGGCCTGTGCCTTTGGTAGCTACTTTCCTGAGGTGTTATTTGTACACCGTGAAATGTGCCCTTTATAGGTGTACAGTGCAGCAGCTCCTAGTGTATTCGACGAGCTCACTGTTGCGTGTCCTGAGACATTTGTATCATCTCCAAGGAAACTGCAAATGCACTGACATTCCCCCTCTTCCTACAACCTGTCGGCCGTACAGATAGCTTCTGCCTTTACCGCTGAATATGTTTTGGTGATTTTCTATACAAGGAATCATATGTGACTTCGTGCGCCTGGCTTCTTTTCCCTGCTGTGTTTTCAAGGTCACCCATGTGACAAAATGTATCATAAATTCATTGTTCCTGGGGTTGGGGATTTAGCTCAGTGGTAGAGCGCTTGCCTAGGAAGCGCAAGGCCCTGGGTTTGGTCCCTAGCTCCGAAAAAAAAAGAACCAAAAATAAATAAATAAATAAATAAATAAAATTCATTGTTCCTCCACCCCCAATTCAAAGTGTTCTATTGTGCCGATATCCCGCTTTCTGAATGGTGAGTCCAGCTTCTTCACACTTCCCCAGGGCTGCTGTAACAAATATGCATGGGGTGGCTCACAAATAAACATCTATTTCTCATAATTTGGAGACTGGAAGACTGGCATCAGGATCCAACAATATTGGGTTTTTGGTGAGAACACTATTTCTAGTTTTCGGCCAGCCCACTCTTGCCTTTAATATACACAGAGCAATGGGAGGGAAGGAGAGGGAAGAGAAGGGGAGAGGAGGGGAGAAGAGGGGAGAGGAGAAAAGGGAAGAGTAGGGGCAGGGAGAAAAGGGAAGGGGAGGGGAGGGAAGAAAAGGGAAAGGGAGGGGTGGGGAGAAAAGGGAAAGGGAAGGGGTGGGGAAGGGAGGGAAGGAGAGAAAAGGGAAGGGTTGGGGAAGGGAGGGGAGAAAAGGGAAGGGAAGGGGGAGGGAAGAAAGGGGAGGGGAGGAGAGGGGAGGGAAAGAGATGAGAGAAAAAGGAAGGAAGAGGGGGGAGAGGGTAGGGCAGGGCAATCCTTATATGGTGTTGATCATGTCTACCAGGTCCACTCCTCAGAGTCCATCTAAACACAGTTCTCTCCCAGTGTAGCAGGCACAGAGGTTCTTGTGCTCACAGATAGGTACTCAGGAGACCTGGAATGTTAAACACGGTTGGTTGTCTCTTTAAAGGGAGCCCTGAATGAACCTGTTTTCTACCTAAAAGGCTGAGGGCAGAGGTACTTACTATCTGTGTGACTGAAATCACACCAGATTCTCCCCGAGACCCTTAAGATGCCACACGGCTCATGGACCCGCCTAGGTCTGAGAGTACTTGGGAGCAGCATGGAGCTGCTGGGATAAAAGTATCCCTCAGTGCCCTGTGGCCCAAAGGTGGTGGCCCCAGCTCGGGATAAAAGGTTTCACTTCTTTAATATTTACCTCAACAATCAGGAAACCTTTTTTCAAATTGTGCTGTGCTTACATATGCCTAAAACAAACTGCCCAGTGTTAGATTCTTGACGTTTGAATCAATACCAGCTACTGAGTGGTTGTCAACCACTTGACACTCTGCTGGTTGTGGTGGTTGCAGAGGCCCCTCCCATCCCAAAGGCCTCTCCTTCAAGCCTCTCCTTCAGATAGACGATCACTAGAAAGTTCTTTTTAAATTTGAATTGGGAGTGAGGAACACAACATTAGCCTGAAGCATATATATATATATATTTATATATATGTATATATATATGTGTGTGTGTGTGTGTGTATATATATATATATAAATATATATATATAAATATATATATATATATATTTTTTTTTTGTGGATATGCGTTCTCATGTCTTTTGGGTATAAACATCACCGAGCCACGGGTTGGTTCTAACTTTTTGAGGAATTGCAGAACTCTTTTTCTAATAACTACATCATTTTATAGTCCAACAGTCAGTAAATAAGGGTTCCTATTCCATACCCCTGAGACACTTACCATTTCCTGTCCTTTTAAATTTTTTTCAATCAAGACTTCTTTTTTTTTCTTTTTTTTTTCCGGAGCTGGGGACCGAACCCAGGGCCTTGCGGTTGCTAGGCAAGCGCTCTACCACTGAGCTAAATCCTCAACCCCTTAAATTTTTTTAAAGATTTAGTTATTATATATAAGTACACTGTAGCTGTCTTCAGACACAGAAGAGGGCATCAGATCTCATTACACATGTTTGTGAGCCACCGTGTGGTTGCTGGGATTTGAACTCAGGACCTCTGGAAGAGCAGTCAGTGCTCTTAACCACTGAATCGTCTCTCCAGCCCCATGTCTTTATCCTTATTGTTGTTGTTGCTGCTGTTGTTGTTGTTTTTGCCTACACATCATCTGTGTACCACATGCATGCAGTACCTGCAGAGGCCAGAAGATGGCAGTGGACCCCGAAAACTGGAGTTATAGATGGTTGAGAGCTGCCTTGTGGGTACTGAGAGTTGAATCGAGGTCCTAATGGAAGAGCAGTCAGTGTTCTTAACCAACTACTAAGGCATCTCTCTAAGCCCTCCCTGTCTTTTTAATCTTAGTCATTTTCCTGAGATGTTCCGTGTTTTTCTTTGGGTTTTCTACATTCCTTTCTTTTTGAGACAGGATTTCTTTGCCCACGCTGACACTGGATTTGCTACGTAGCTGAAACTGACTTTGAACCCCTAATCCCCCTGCCTCTACTTCTACTTTTTTGTTTGTTTTGCTTTTGCTTTTGCTTTTGCTTTTGCTTTTTGAGACTTGGTTTCTCTGTGTGTCCCTGCTGTTCTGGAACTCACTCTGTAGACCAGGCTGGCCTTGAACTCACGGAGACCTGCTCTCCCATCTCCCAAGTGCACTGTCATCACCAGGCTTTCTACTTCTATTTCTAAATTGGGATTCTATGTGTCCTCAACTCGCCCATGAGTTTTAACAGTGAGGGATTTCATTTTTATGATGATGGATGTATTTCTGGGTAAGCTTTGCTTTTCATGGCTCTAGCACAAAGCAACGGGATCCAAGTAACTGGTTGATTCTGTGATCTGAAGTCAAAGATTAGCATAACATAAATTTGTGAAATTTGTATCGTCTAGCATCACACAAAGGTGCACTGGTTATCTTCTAGAAGGTCCAAGTTCAACCACCAGGCAGGCTATGCAGATCTACCTCCTACTTCTCTATAACTGACCTCTTAACTAGGTTCAAGTCCAGTTTTCTCTCTGCCTCACTGAGCACCGGTAAAGAGCATACACGTGCACATCATCACACGACGATGCACAAACACGCCCTATTCCAGGACTTTGCAAAGACGAAGGCCAAATGAAGAGGAAGGAGGCTGCTAGGAGGAATGTTTACATTCTCGTTGTGGCTCCTCCCTCACCCCTCCTCTCGTTCCCTGTCCTGGTAATCACCCACTAGATGTAGGTGTTACATTCTACCTATAAATGACATACATACCTGCTGCTCTATTCAGGTTGAGTACAGGTTTTACCCCCATCACTAGAAAGGAGAGAAAGAACAGAGGAGAAAGAGATAAAGATCCCCAAATCTAGGGCTGGAGAGATGGCTCAGTGGTTAAGAGCACTGACTGCTCTTCCAGAGGTCCTGAGTTCAATTCCCAGCAACCACATGGTGGTTCACAACCATCTGTTTTTTTGTTTTTGTTTTTGTTTTTTTGTTTTTTTGTTTTTTTTGGTTCTTTTTTTCGGAGCTGGGGACTGAACCCAGGGCCTTGTGCTTCCTAGGTAAGCGCTCTACCACTGAGCTAAATCCCCAGCCCCCACAACCATCTGTAATGGGATCTGATGTCCTCTTCTGGTGTCTGAAGACAGCCATATATATATATATATATATATATATATACTCTGAAAAGTTCCCAGAATTCCAAAGTCACACAATCTCAGAAACTATATGCAGCCAGTAAAACCACCCCTCTGATAGAACACAAGGCAAATTATAGTCAGCTACTGTGAAGCAGCCCCATATCCCCACTCCTGGGATTAAAATGAAAACATTCTTATAATAGTTCTGAGGTTTTTTTTTTTCTTAGAAACCAAAATTCCATAATTCTCACTACAGAAAATCACTGTTTTGAATTTGACTGTCTGACCTTGAGAGTCACCTCCATGTGGATGGCACTGAGATCCATCCAAACAGGAAGGGAAGGGAGCCCTACTGGGAAATTCAGAGGCTTTCTGATTATGAGGTCCTGGAAACGCTCTTTGCTTTTGATGTAGTTCGAGATAGCAGAGAGGAGGCAGCCAGCGGCTCTCTGTTCTCTAAAGAGCAGAGTCCTTAGACTATCTTGGAATGTGGGCTCAGGACCTTGTCCTGAGATCAGCAGGTTGCACAGTTGAATCTTATCTTTTTACCCAGAGCTGATCTGACTCATACAAATCAAACTCAAAAGACTTACTTTATGAAGCTGGAATTGTAATTACTTAATTTGCAGCGGGAAAGATAATTGCCATGGTTACTGGTAATTGTGAGTCAACTGACTTTTATGAGGGTCCTGGAGAATATAAGCAGACCAGGAAAAGCAATGGATGCTATAACAACATAGCATTAGCATTAATTTATGCCTCACTCTAGGGGGAGGCTTAGTTGGCTCAGCAGACCAACCAGAAAGCCATCTCCATCTCACCGAGAGCAACCACTGTCTTGGTCAACATTCGTCATACACTTCAAGGTCCTTATCTATTAAAAACAGGTAGGGATGTTATCAAGACTGTTGTGGGGCTTAAATAAAATAATTCATATGGGGCACCTGGCCTGTATTTGGCACACAATAACAGCATAAAAACTTACAGCTGTCATCATCATGTACCTATGATGGGTCATGATCTGCTCAGCTACACACTACAAATGTTTACTTATTGTCAGATTGTAAATGATGTGTGTGTGGGCAAGCACACGCAGATCAGAGACAACTTTGTGGTGTCAGTTCTCTCTTTCCTCCTGAATGTGGGTTCCAGGAATCAAACTGAGGTGCTGCTATCTATTCAGATGCTAATGCACTAGCCCCCAGGATCTGGTCGCAGTCCAGACCAGCACATTCTCAGGGACACCAAATGATGCTGTGTAAACTTTGCTCACCAATCTCCTCTAACCCGGTTAAATAAAAGTAGTCACAGCCAATTCCTGGGGAGACTAGAGGTGGGTGGAACTTTGGTTACCAGGCTGGGGTTGCAGGTAGGGACCACAAGGAGAGAGCGAGGAAATAACGTGGAGAATCAGAACCAGAAAACGGCCTGATGGAGGGAATCCAGCACAGACAGGACAACTACTGGCAAGTAACTTGAGGTGTACAGCTGAGAAATTGCCAATCTAGCACTTAAAAATAGTTAAGGGGTAATTGTTGTGGATTTGGCTGAACGCTTGTATTATGTTAACTGGGTATCCAAAATTGCAGGAGAATCTCACAGGTAAGACGCTGAGGGTCCCTGTCCCCAGTTGGTTTTGATTGGTAAATAAAGTTGTCTTCAGCCAAAGGCTGGGCAGGGAGACGAAGGCAGGATTTTAGGATATTCGGGCAAGGGGACTGAGAAAGGAGGAGAATCATCACAGTCTAAAAAGGAAAAGATCTGGACTTGAGAGCTGTAGAAAGAGAAACATACGAATCATGCAAGAGCTGGGGAAGAGCGGCACCGGGGAGGGCGTCCCCCAATTGGGTCTAGGATAGTAAAGATGGGACATGGATTTCAGTCAGTAATAACTCAGGAGTATTGGAGGGGAGATGTTAGCAACATGGAAGTTTGGGAGTAGCCCAGGCATTGAGCTGATTAAGGCTTATTTAAATATAAGGCGCTCTCTCTCTCTCTCTCTCTCTCTCTCTCTCTCTCTCTCTCTCTCTCTCTGTGTGTGTGTTTCTTTTGGGAACTCAAAACATTGGGGCTGGAATGTGCTCAACTACTGGGCTATTTGAGTAGTTTAATTGACTAATTTAATAGATGGCAGTCATCATGAGTTCAAACTCACTATTAACCATTAATTAGAGGAGGCTGGAGAGATGGCTCAGCGGTTAAGAGCACTAACTGCTCTTCCAGAGGTCCTGAGTTCAAATCCCAGCAACCACATGGTGGCTCACAGCCATCTGTAATGACATCCGATGACTTGTTCTGGTGTGTCTGAAGACAGCTACAGTGTACGTATATGTAATAAATAAAATAAGTCTTTAAAAATACATCAATTAGAGATTCTCAAATAGAAAGCATACGCTGTGACCTGAGATCAGGAGGTGGGGAGAATTTGTTTCTCAGCCAAGCCAAGATGAACTGAACCACACAGTTCTCCAGGTCACAGAGGCTTGCGACTAGGACGAAAGACATACTAAATCGGCACACATAATTCTTGGCATGAACTGGGAAACAGCTAAGTCCCTGTCTGAGTCAGGGTTTCTATTCCTGTACAAACATTATGACCAAGAAGTGAGTTGAGGAAAGGGTTCATTCAGCTTACACTTCCACATTGCTGTTCATCACCAAAGGAAGTCAGGACTGGAACTCAAGCAGGTCAGGAAGCAGGAGCTGATGCAGAGGCCATGGAGGGGTGTTTCTTATTGGCTTGCTTCCCCTGGCTTGCTCAGCTTGCTTTCTTATAGAACCCAAGACCACCAGCCCAGGGATGACACCACCCACAATGGGCTGGGTCCTCCCGCCTTGATCACTTGTTGAGAAAATGCCTTACAGCTGGGTCTCATGAAATCATTTCCACAACTGAGGCTCCTTTTTCTGTGATAACTCCAGCTTGGGTCAGGTTGACACACAAAACCAGCCAGTACAATTGGCCCTTTGTCAACTTGACATACAAACACATCATTATTAAGCCTCAACCCTTAACTTTCTTATTCATCTCAAGATCTAAATAACTTTAAGAGTCCCACAGTCTTTACATATTAAAAGTTCAATCCATTTAAAATATCCAATATCTTTTAAAATTAAAAGTCTCTTAAGCACAGACTCCACTAAAATACTGTACTTCAAGAGGAAAAAATATCAGAGCACAGTCACAATCAAAAGCAAAATCAAACTCTAATAGTGCAATCTACTGGGATCCACTCACGACCTTGTAGGCTCCTCCAAGGGCTTGGGTCACTTCTCCAGCTCTGCCCTTTGTAGCACCCACCTTGTCTTCCAGGCTCCAGCTGCCTGAACTCCACTGCTGCTGCTGCTCTTGGTGGTCATCTCATGTTACTGCCATCTCCAAAACACCTCTGTCTTCCATTGTAGCTAGGCTTTACCAACAGCCTCTCACAGGCTCTCTTCATGGTGCCAAGCCCCAAATCATTTTCATGACCCCTCCAGTCCTGGGCCATCAATTGCAACTGAAGCTGCACCTTCACCAATGGCCTTCCATGGCCTCTCACAGTGGCCAGCCTCAGCTGCTCTTCATGACCCCTTCATGCCTTCAAAACCAGTTCAGCTGGGTGACTCTTACTCATTACCAAGTCCAGCCACAGCACAAGGTACAACCTTGGCTTTCTCTGGAGCACAGCCTCTTTGTGCTCTCGGAAAAGACATCCTAAAAGATTTCACATCAGTGATGCTGGTCTCTCTCTCTTTTTTTTTTTTCTCCATCTTTATTAACTTGAGTATTTTTTATTTACATTTCGATTGTTATTCCCTTTCCTGGTTTCCGGGCCAACATCCTCCTAACACCATCCCCTCCCCTTCTATATGGGGTTCCCCTCCCCATCCTCCCCCCATTACCACCCTCCCCCCAACAATCACCTTCACTGGGGGTTCAGTCTTGGCAGGGCCAAGGGGTTCCCCTTCCACTGGTGCTCTTACTAGGATATTCATTGCTACCTATGAGGTTGGAGCCCACGGTCAGTCCATGTATAATCTTTGGGTAGTGGCTTAGTCCCTGGAAGCTCTGGTTGCTTGGCATTGTTGTTCATATGGGGTCTCGAGCCCCTTCAAGCTCTTCCAGTCCTTTCTCTGATTCCTTCAACGGGGGTCCCGTTCTCAGTTCAGTGGTTTAATGATGGCATTCGCCTCTGTATTTGCTATATTCTGGCTGTGTCTCTCAGGAGAGATCTACATCCGGTTCCTTTCAGCCTGCACTTCTTTGCTTCATCCATCTTGTCTAATTGGGTGGCTGTATATGTATGGGCCACATGTGGGGCAGGCTCTGAATGGGTGTTCCTTCTGCCTCTGTTTTAATCTTTGCCTCTCTATTCCCTGCCAAGGGTATTCTTGTTCCCCTTTTAAAGAAGAAGTGAAGCATTCGCATTTTGGTCATCCCTCTTGAGTTTCATGTGTTCTGTGCATCTAGGGCAATTCAAGCATTTGGGCTAATAGCCACTTACGAATGAGTGCATACCATGTGTGTTTTTCTGTGATTGGATTACCTCACTCAGGATGATAGTTTCCAGTTCCATCCATTTGCCTATAAATTTCATAAAGTCATTGTTTTTGATAGCTGAGTAATATTCCATTGTGTAGATGTACCACATTTTCTGTATCCATTCCTCTGTTGAAGGGCATCTGGGTTCTTTCCAGCTTCTGGCTATTATAAATAAGGCTGCTATGAACATAGTAGAGCATGTGTCTTTGTTATATGTTGGGCCATCTTTTGGGTATATGCCCAAGAGAGGTATAGCTGGGTCCTCAGGTAGTTCAATGTCCAATTTTCTGAGGAACCTCCAGACTGATTTCCAGAATGGTTGTACCAGTCTGCAATCCCACCAACAATGGAGGAGTGTTCCTCTTTCTCCACATCCTCGTCAGCATTTGCTGTCACCTGAGTTTTTGATCTTAGCCATTCTCACTGGTGTGAGGTGAAATCTCAGGGTTGTTTTGATTTGCATTTCCCTTATGACTAAAGATGTTGAACATTTCTGTAGGTGTTTCTCAGCCATTAGGCATTCCTCAGCTGTGAATTCTTTGTTTAGCTCTGAACCCCATTTTTTAATAGGGTTATTTGTCTCCCTGCGGTCTAACTTCTTGAGTTCTTTGTATATTTTAGATATAAGCCCTCTATCTGTTGTAGGATTGGTAAAGATCTTTTCCCAATCTGTTGGTTGCCGTTTTGTCCTAACAACAGTGTCCTTTGCCTTACAGAAGCTTTGCAGTTTTATGAGATCCCCTTTGTCGATTCTTGATCTTAGAGCATAAGTCATTGGTGTTTTGTTCAGGAAATTTTTTCCAGTGCCCACGTGTTCCAGATGGTTCCCTAGTTTTTCTTCTATTAGTTTGAGTGTATCTGGTTTGATGTGGAGGTCATTGATCCACTTGGACTTAAGCTTTGTACAGGGTGATAAGCATGGATCGATCTGCATTCTTCTACATGTTGACCTCCAGTTGGACCAGCACCATTTGCTGAAAATGCTATCTTTTTTCCATTTGATGGTTTTGGCTCCTTTGTCAAAAATCAAGTGCCCATAGGTGTGTGGGTTCATTTCTGGGTCTTCAATTCTGTTCCATTGGTCTATCTGTCTGTCTCTGTACCAATACCATGCAGTTTTTATCACTATTGCTCTGTAATACTGCTTGAGTTCAGGGATAGTGATTCCCCCTGAAGTCCTTTTATTGTTCAGGATAGTTTTAGCTATCCTGGGTTTTTTGTTATTCCAGATGAATTTGCAAATTGTTCTGTCTAACTCTTTGAAGAATTGGATTGGTATTTTGATGGGGATTGCATTGAATCTGTAGATCGCTTTTGGTAAAATGGCCATTTTTACTATATTAATCCTGCCAATCCATGAGCATGGGAGATCTTTCCATCTTCTGAGGTCTTCTTCAATTTCTTTCTTCAGAGTCTTGAAGTTCTTATTGTACAGATCTTTTACTTGCTTGGTTAAAGTCACACCGAGGTACTTTATATTATTTGGGTCTATTATGAAGGGTGTCGTTTCCCTAATTTCTTTCTCGGCTTGTTTCTCTTTTGTGTAGAGGAAGGCTACTGATTTATTTGAGTTAATTTTATACCCAGCCACTTTGCTGAAGTTGTTTATCAGCTTTAGTAGTTCTCTGGTGGAACTTTTGGGATCACTTAAATATACTATCATATAATCTGCAAATAGTGATATTTTGACTTCTTCTTTTCCGATCTGTATCCCCTTGACCTCCTTTTGTTGTCTGATTGCTCTGGCTAGAACTTCAAGAACTATATTGAATAAGTAGGGAGAGAGTGGGCAGCCTTGTCTAGTCCCTGATTTTAGTGGGATTGCTTCAAGTTTCTCTCCATTTAGTTTAATGTTAGCAACTGGTTTGCTGTATATGGCTTTTACTATGTTTAGGTATGGGCCTTGAATTCCTATTCTTTCCAGGACTTTTATCATGAAGGGGTGTTGAATTTTGTCAAATGCTTTCTCAGCATCTAATGAAATGATCATGTGGTTTTGTTCTTTCAGTTTGTTTATATAATGGATCACGTTGATGGTTTTCTGTATATTAAATCATCCCTGCATGCCTGGGATGAAGCCTACTTGATCATGGTGGATGATTGTTTTGATGTGCTCTTGGATTCGGTTTGCCAGAATTTTATTGAGTATTTTTGCGTCGATATTCATAAGGGAAATTGGTCTGAAGTTCTCTTTCTTTGTTGGGTCTTTGTGTGGTTTAGGTATAAGAGTAATTGTGGCTTCATAGAAGGAATTCGGTAGCGCGCCATCTGTTTCAATTTTTGGAATAGTTTGGATAGTATTGGTTTCAGGTCTTCTATGAATGTCTGATAGAATTCTGCACTGAACCCGTCTGGACCTGGGCTCTTTTTGGTTGGGAGACCTTTAATGACTGCTTCTATTTCCTTAGGAGTTATGGGGTTGTTTAACTGGTTTATCTGTTCCTGATTTAACTTCGGTACCTGGTATCTGTCTAGGAAATTGTCCATTTCTTCCAGATTTTCAAGTTTTGTTGAATATAGGCTTTTGTAGTAGGATCTGATGATTTTTTGAATTTCCTCTGATTCTGTAGTTATGTCTCCCTTTTCATTTCTGATTTTGTTAATTTGGACACACTCTCTGTGTCCTCTCGTTAATCTGGCTAAGGGTTTATCTATCTTGTTGATTTTCTCAAAGAACCAACTTTTGGTTCTGTTGATTCTTTTTTTTTTTTTTTTTTTAAATATTTATTTATTTATTTTACGTATAGCATTCTGCCTGCATATGTGACTGCAGGCCAGAAGAGGGCACCAGATCTCATTACAGATGGTTGTGAGCCACCATGTGGTTGCTGGGAATTGAACTCATGACCTCTGGAAGAGCAGTCATGCTCTTAACCGCTGAGCCATCTCTCCAGCCCCAGGTTCTGTTGATTCTTTCTATGGTCCTTTTTGTTTCTACTTGGTTGATTTCAGCTCTGAGTTTGATTATTTCCTGCCTTCTACTCCTCCTGGGTGTATTTGCTTCTTTTTGTTCTAGAGCTTTTAGGTGTGCTGTCAAGCTGCTGACATATGCTCTCTCCTGTTTCTTTCTGCAGGCACTCAGAGCTGTGAGTTTTCCTCTTAGCACAGCTTTCATTCCCTTAAGTTTGGGTATGTTGTACCTTCATTTTCATTAAATTCTAGGAAAGTCTTCTTTCTTTATTTCTTCCTTGACCAGGTTATCATCAAGTAGAGCATTGTTCAACTTCCATGTATATGTGGGTGTTCTTCCCTTATTGTCATTGAAGACCAGCTTTAGCCCGTGGTGGTCTGATAGGACGCATGGGATTATTTCTATCTTTCTGTAACTGTTGAGGCCTGTTTTATGACCAATTATATGGTCGATTTTGGAGAAAGTACCATGAGGTGGTGAGAAGAAGGTATATCCTTTTGTTTTAGGATAGAATGTCCTATAAATATCTGTTAAGTCCATTTGGTTCATGACTTCTCTTACTCTGTCTATGTCTCTGTTTAATTTTTGTTTCCATGATCTGTCCATTGATGAGAGTGGGATGTTGAAATCTCCTACTATTATTGTGTAAGGTGCAATGTGTGCTTTGAGCTTTAGTAAGGTTTCTTTTATGTATGTAGGTGCCCTTGTATTTGGAGCATAGATATTTAGGATTGAGAGTTCATCTTGGTGGATTTTTCCCTTGATGAATATGAAGTGTCCTTCCTTATCTTTTTTGATGACTTTTGATTGAAAATTGATTCTATTAGATATTAGAATGGCTACTCCAGCTTGCTTCTTCTGACCATTTGCTTGGAAAGTTGTTTTCCAGCCTTTCACTCTGAGGTACTGTTTGTCTTTGTCTCTGAGGTGTGTTTCTTGTAGGCAGCAGAATGCAGGGTCTTCATTGTGTATCCAGTTTGTTAATCTATGTCTTTTTATTGGGGAGTTGAGACCGTTGATGTTGAGAGATATTAAGGAATAGTGATTATTGCTTCCTGTTATACTCATATTTGAATGTGAGGTTATGTTTGTGTGTTTTTCTTCTCTTTGTTTTGTTGCCAAGACATTAGTTTCTTGCTTTTTCTAGGGTTTAGCTTGCCTCCTTATGTTGGGCTTTACCATTTATTATCCTTTATAGGGCTGGATTTGTAGGAAGATATTGTGTAAATTTGGTTTTGTCATGGAATATCTTGGTTTCTCCATCTATGTTAATTGAGAGTTTTGCTGGATACAGTAACCTGGGCTGGCATTTGTGTTCTCTTAGGGTCTGTATGACATCTGTCCAGGATCTTCTGGCTTTCACAGTCTCTGGCAAGAAGTCTGGTGTGATTCTGATAGGTCTGCCTTTATATGTTACTTGACTTTTTCCCTTACTGCTTTTAATATTCTTTCTTTGTTTTGTGCATTTGGTGTTTTGACTATTATGTGACAGGAGGAGTTTCTTTTCTGGTCCAATCTATTTGGAGTTCTGTAGGCTTCTTGTATGTTTATGGGCATCTCTTTCTTTAGGTTAGGGAAGTTTTCTTCTATGATTTTGTTGAAGATATTTACTGGCCTTTGAGCTGGGAGTCTTCACTCTCTTCTATACCTATTATCCTTAGGTTTGATCTTCGTATTGAGTCCTAGATTTCCTGTATGTTTTGGACCAGTAGCTTTTTCCGTTTTACATTATCTTTGACCATTGTGTCGATGATTTCTATGGAATCTTTTGCTCCTGAGATTCTCTCTTCTATCTCTTATATTCTGTTGGTGAAGCTCGTATCTACAGCTCCTTGTCTCTTCTTTTGGTTTTCTATATCCAGGGTTGTTTCCCTTTGTGCTTTCTTTATTGCTTCTATTTCCATTTTTAATTCCTTCACCTGTTTGATTGTCTTTTCCTGGAATTCTTTCAGGGATTTTTGTGATTCTTCTCTATAGGCTTCTACTTGTTTATTTATGTTTTCCTCCATTTCTGTAAGGGAGTTCTTCTCTAAGAAGAAGTCCTCCAGCATCATGATCAAATGTAATTTTAAATCTAGATCTCACTTTTCTGGCGTGTTTGGATATCCCGTGTTTGCTTTGGTGGGAGAATTGGGCTCCGATGATGCCATGTAGTCTTGGTTTCTGTTGCTTGGGTTCCTGCTCTTGCCTCTCGCCATCAGATTGTCTCTTGTGTTACTTTGTTCTGTTATTTCTTTTTTTCTTTTTTTCTTTTTTTCGGAGCTGGGGACCGAACCCAGGGCCTTGCGCTTGCTAGGCAAGTGCTCTACCACTGAGATAAATCCCCAACCCTGTTCTGCTATTTCTGACAGTGGCTATACCATCCTATAGGCCTGTGTGTCAGGAGTGCTGTAGACCTGTTTTCCTGTTTTCTTTCAGCCAGTTGTGGGAACAGAGTGTTCTGCTTTCAGGCGTGTAGTCTTTCCTGTCTACTGGTCTTCAGCTGTTCCTGTGGGCCTGTGTCCTGGGTCTACCAGGCAGGTTGCTTGGAGCAGAAAAGTTGGTCTTACCTGTGGCCCCGCGGCTCAAGTTGCTTGTGGGGGGCTGCTTTTGAGCTCTCCGTAAGGGCAGCAACCACGATGGCCTGTTCTGCCTTTTCCTGGAGTCCCCGTGCACCAGGGTCCCAGATGACGTTAGGTGTTTTCCTCTGGAGTCAGAAATGTGGGCAGAGTGTAGTCTCTTCCGGCTTACCAGGCGTGTCTGCCCCTCTGAAGGTTTAGTTCTCCCTCCCACGGGATTTGGGTGCAGAAAACTGTTGACTGGGTCCCTTCAGTTCCGGGTGGTGTCTGGACTGCAGGGGACCTCCTGCTCAATGCCCCTATCTTCTGGTTCCCAGAGACCCTATACAGTTTCCTCTTGGGTCAGGGATGTGGGCAGGGGTGGGCAGTATTTGTGGTCTCTCCCGCTCTGCAGTCTCAGGAGTCCCCACCTGTCCGGGCGGTCAGCTCTCTCTCCCAAGGGGTTTGGGAGCAGTGTGCTGTGGGCTGGGATCAGCGAGCCGCTGGTCTCTTTTTAATCACCACTAATTTCTTAGCTCTAGCTGACCAGCATCAATAGTCCCGGTAATGCAAAGGTTTGCTTTAGTAGTTCTGGTATCTTGTTAATCACAGCTGATTCTTTAGCCCCAGCTAACTAAAACCACAGAATTGTCACAATCAAAATAGCAACAGCCCTGACAAGAGTCTTTAATCTTCCTTCTGAAATTTGACAAGTCAGGCATCCATCTTCTGCACTGTTCTCAACATTATCTTTCAAGTTCCTACAGAACATTCCACAGAGATGTTCTTAACATCCCAATGGTTCTTCTAGCTCAAAGTTCCAAAGTTCTTCCACAGTCCTCCCCAAAACATGATCAAGTTGTCACAGGAGTGCCCCACTTCTGGTACCAATTTGTCTTAGTCAGGGTTTCTATTTCTGTACAAACATCATGACCAAGAAGCAAGTTAGGGAGGAAAGGGTTTATTAAGCTTACACTTTTACGTTGCTGGGAGTCCTTTTTCTGTCATAACTCCAGCTTATGTCGTTGACACACAAAACTAGCCAGTACAGTACCCCAAGCCAACTAGGACAAAGCTGGGTAGTGGGAATTTACCCCAGGGCCCTCCTTAAAGGCCTTTAAGCTGCCACAGAGAGTTTGAGCTTGGAAGTGCTGGGAGCACCTGTTGTTTAAAGAATCAGGCTTCTCAGAAGGCAGAGGGAGGCAGATGGTAGAGGCTGCTTGTACCCTACAATCAGAAAATAAAAGATAGAGATGAATGAAAATTGATTTAATTGTTTTTAAGGATAGAAAGGAAAAATGCTTTAAAAGAAATTTGAAAAGATCCATGTCAGGGCAGACAGCTGGATTCTTTGAATATGGGCTCCTCAAGAACTCTGGGATTATCAAGAACTCTGATATGACAAATTAATAGCCTAGGAAGAGGCTCATATAGAAATATAGAAGGGAATTTAATTAAAGTTAAATACATAAGAAAGGATGTTAATTCAAGTTATATAAAGAGAAAGGGGATATATATGCCCACAAAGATATTAATCTTCACAAAAGGGAGAACTTAAGTATACATAGATGAATAAAGAAATTTAGGCCTTGATTTCACTATTAAAAATTAATAGTGAAAAAAACAAGACAAGGGATAGTAAAGGAACAATGTCTTGATGGATAATAATAATTGTTTAAATTGCTTTAAATTGTTTTAATTATCAAAATATGTGTAGTTATACATTTGGTACTTATGATATTAAAAATCCTCTGGGAGAGAGGTAAAAGTAAAACAGGCCTAAAGAAAGACAAGACTGCTAATCTATACTTTTGATTTCAGTTTGCTGGACCAAGAACATGCTATTTCATAAAAGAGGCTCTATATTTATGCTAATAGGAAAGAAGAAAAGGCTTTGGACCCCTTCCAGAGTGATATGGATCAGATATGACAGGGAAAGACCCCCTAAAGGTCTTGGCTACAGTAATTGTGCTAAAGCTGATTAAATAAATTGGTAGGCCTCTGTCTTGACTACTGGGGAAGCCTGGCCAGGTCCTAATAAGAACTAATAGAGTTACAACAACATATTGGCCCCCAACGTGGTACACAAACTCATGACCCTGAGATTAAGAGTTTCGTGCTCTACTGATTTTGGTGTTGTTCTTTGGTCTCACCATGTAGTCTTGGATGCCTAAAACTTAGAGACCTACCTGCCTCTGCCTTCTAAGTGCTGAGATTAAAGGTGTATGCCTCCATATCCATCTGGACCATAATTTTTTTTTTCTTCAGCTTCTGAAACCTCAAAGTCCAACCCCCAGTGACACACTTCCTCTAACAAGGCTACTACCTATTCCAACAAGGCCTCATCTCCTAATAGTACCATTCTCTATGGGCCTATGGGGGCCATTTTCTCTTTTTCTTTTTTTTTCTTTTTCTTTTTCTTTTTTTTTTTTTCAGAGCTGGGGACCGAACCCAGGGCCTTGAGCTCGCTAGGCAAGTGCTCTACCACTGAACTAAATCCCCAACCCCTGGGGGCCATTTTCATTCAAATCACCACAATGTCTACCATCCAAGTAGGCTGGAGGTAGATTTTACCTCCCTTACTTATCTACAAACCCACTCTCCTCAGCACACCTGACAGAGGGGACCATAGCTATCTAGGACCAAAAGATGAGGGATATGCTAACCTTAGTCACAGAGAAGTATTTGGTTTTCCTCACTGCCAGGATAATAAGGCAGCATAATTCATGATGCTAACGTAAAATAGGTCTTTAGGTTTTCACAGGGCTCTCCCTACATTGTTGACTGTGGGATGATGTCACAGGTGAGGCAGGCACAAGATAGAATGAGGCCTGTCATTGGATGAGAAGGAAGGATGAGTGAGAGAAAAGTTTGACAGAAGAGGAGGAGACAGGAACAGAAGAGAGGAGGAAATGGCAGGGTAGCCGCTGAGAGAGAGAGAACATGGAGGCGGATGTTAAGATTCCACACTGTACCTTTACAAGTTGTTATGAATGTTCTTAAGGGATGGATGTGGACAGGGCTTTTTGTGTTTAGGTGGGCAATTATATCTTATCAATTGGATCAGAGGTTATTGTGTTGTGTTCTTTCTTGTGGCGATTTAAGTTTAAGAGAGCATATGGCGGCTGGGACACTAAGCCACCATGGAATTAGGATGTATATTTCTGCCATGGTGGCAGCCTGTCTTGGGAACTGGATGGGTAGAGAGATTGTTGCCAGGCTCAGAGAGAGATAAAAAGACTGATTTATTCTTTTATATTTTTACAACAACAGTTGGCTAGAAGGGCTTTCTAACTCTCTACCAAGCTTCCCATGAGCTATAACCTACAAAAGAAATTAAGTCAGCATTGAGATTCATGGAGAAGCATTTTAGATTGAGCTGTGATCCTTTAGCTGAGTCTGAAGCAAGAGGGAACCTTGGAAGATTATTGTTATTATTGGTTAGTATAGAGGAATTTTAATCCAGCAACATGGCTGCTCTGGCAAGGGATCCAAAGACTTTCTAGGTCTATGTGATCCAGCCAGAATGACACCTTTAATCCCTCTGGCTGGACTATAGGCCTTCCCTTAGTAAACACCTTTTATCTCAGACAATGAAGATAAAGTTTGTCGAAGGAAGCAACCATATTTGAAAGTGATGTCTCATTGAGTGGAAGATATATGACAATTCAGAGAAAGATTTGATAGAATGAGTCCAAGATAGGATACACACACCCTCACAGGAACAGCACAGGAAAGAGAGGCTACTTAAGAGAGCAGTGCAGAGGAAGAGAGATAGAGAAGGCAGTTTTACTAAGGTTGTAGGTGATGACAGACAAGCCACAGAATGAGAAGAAACAAGAAGATAGAACAGATTGCCAGAGTTAGTTTAAGGCCAAGAAGAGCAATTAAGTCAGAAGGGTAGAAAAGTCAGACTGAATCAGTCAGCTTGAAGAGGAGTTTGGGTCAGAACAGCTGAGTTGCACCAACCATCTGGAGTTCAGAAAGAGCTTTAAAAAAAAAAAAAGGGAGAGTTTCTTTAGCAGTAAGTTTCCACGATGATAATTACATCTAGAGAACAAAAGTTACTTTTGCAAGATAGTTGAGGAATTGAACTAATATTTCCAACTTAATATTGTAGCCACTTACTGCTTTCAGTTCTAGGTATTTTAAAATAAATTCACTAGATGGTCAAGTGGAAATCCTAACAAATTTTATATATTCACATTTCATCTCTTTTAGCTCTTCTGTTCATGATACTAAACAGGAAATGAAATTCAATCTCTTTTTCTTGATTTTTTTTCCCCTAACATGTTTGACTACACCTATTGATAAAACGCTTTTGAGCCCCGCTACCTGTATCAATTGTCCTATACTAATATACTGTGTATTATAAAACATTGAGTTTTAAGTTAAAGGTCAGATAGAAGCAGATGTTTTAATATTTGATCAGTTGTAAAACGCTGTGGAACTCACAGAAGTGAGTCTACAGAATATCTATCCAATTTTACCAACCACTCAAAAGGTAGATGTGAAATGGAAGATTAAACACAAGCACTTATTCCTGTCCCTTCTGAAATTATCATAAAGGCTGCAAGTAAAGGAAAAAGGGGAGCTGGAAGGAACGATCAACAAAAGATAACATATTTTACAAGACGGAACCAGATAGCCAGCCAGGGTGAAAAGTCATGGGTGGAAAATCAGTACAGAGAATGGGACCACTAAATTCATAAGAGTCAGCAGGGACCTGGGAGACCAGGAGACCAGTATAAAGATGAAGAGAGTTGGATGACGTCCTGTGTCAGCAGCATTAGCCCTAAATGCCCTGCTCTTGCCTATACAGCAAGCTCTTGCCCTTAAGGCAGGTTAGTCCACTGCAGAACCAGAACCAGATGTAGAGCCCTGGGACCTGGAGAGACGAGCTACAAAAATCTATATTTTTCCTGGGTGTGGCGGTGCACACATCTAATCCCAGCACTAGGCAAGCAGAGGCAAGTGGGTTTCTGTGAGTTAGGGGCCAGACTGGTCTACATAGTGAGTTTCTGGATGGGCAGGGAGATGCACATCCATGTTGAAGATACATATACATATGCACATACTATGCGCATATATGTTGAATATATAAACATATGGACATACACATGCACATACATGTATTCGTGTCTTTCCATAGTTTTCACATTGAAAGCTTTTGTGTGCCAGCTTCCTTCGACCCATTATCTTTGTTGGTCAAATATCCTGGCACAGAAAGCACTCTGTCAGCCTGTGTGTGAGCAACTGAGGACTCACACATTGGAAGAAGCTAGAAGAGACAATTCCAACAGGATGTCAAAGTGCAAAGCCCTTGTTTTCATGCACCCAACCCAGCTGTCATTGCATTATGACACGTGGTGCAGCCATACCCTTGACTAGAACATTCACTGTACTGAAGCCAGCTAATTATTTGTCTAATTACCTGAGTGTAGGAGGAATGGCTAATTTCCTTGTTAGCACCTGAACTTTGACCTTCTATTTTTCAGTTTGTAAAATATTTTGACAGCTTTGTAATAACTACCTTCTAACACATGCCCTCTTTTATTCAATAATTACTTAACAAGTGCCAGGATGAATAGGGAGCAAGCTCTCAGAAAATCCGACATTTGCTTTAAGGTTTTTCACTGACATATAGTATTTACACATTTTTATTCTCTTTTTTAATATAATAATAAAATAAAAAAACACTTCAGAATGCTCAAAAACTATTTCTGTTCTGGCAGAAGACTCCAGCTTCTGCTTGACCACTGGGCACCGCTTCAGAGCCATGATTGGACTGCTGCCCAGCCTCTGGAGGAAGGCTGCTGCCCTTTTACCCTCCTGAAAAATTAAGGTGGATGAGCACAGACATTGCTCTTCTGGGACAGTAGGACGGTGACTAAGTGCTCTAGAGCCGGGTAGAGAGTTCAAACACCCATGGATGCCTGGGCCACCCTCCCACTCCCCCAGACTTCCCATGAAATGGAGATCTACCCATCTGCCACGGACCACTCAGACGGAGGACACCATGGGAGAAGCAGGGCTCTGGTACTGAGGAAGGCACAGGTTTGGCGCAAAGACAGACAGACACAACACACTCAGGGAGGTTTGAATCTGCTGTGATTTTACCAAAATCTGCTTTGTGGCTATATACAATGCTTGAACAGGAGCTAATATTTTGACCCCTTGCCAGGGGACACTCCAACAATAACCAAGAAAAAGTTTAACAGTTTACATGAAGTACAGAACAGAAGGCAAGACAGGAAATAAATTTTCCTGAGAATCAGACTGGTGCCAGACGGTGGTCATAAACCTCATTTACCTCAATCTCTAAATATCATCTCTTGGATAACAACAGGACAGCCAGCTGTAAGGAATCTTTAGTCTTTTACTCTCTCTTACCCAAAATTCGTGTAATTGTCTTTTTAAAGATAGGATAGTTCCTTTTGATAATAGGCAAGCACGGGGACATGACCTGGCCAAGCATTCTATAAAATTTAAAGAATAATATAGTACTCTCTTTCCATCAATATTAACCCATCTGTCACCTTCTTCAGCATATGTCCCTGTGTAGGACAATGTCTCTGCAGTGGTCCTGGATCTACTCATGTTGTTTTTACCTAAAGGAGGGGCCCACCACCTTTCTCTGATTAAATAATGTTTTCTACCATGTAACTACTTGATAGGAATTCCTAAATGTTTGGATTTTATATAATTGACAGGATTTTCCCCTTTAATAGCTAGCGCCTTAATTCTTTCACTATCTAGGAGGTCTGGATTTTCCACAGTTAATTCTTCCTGTTATAAGTTATTAATCACATCTCTTAGAGTTTCATTCTGATTCTACTTAATTTTTGCTAGTGCTTTCAAAAGAGGCATGGTCCGTAAAGACCAAATCGGGTCTCCATGTTCCTGTTAGTAGAGAAAGAAACAAAAGCGCAAATATGTAATTCCTGATCTTATCTATTCAAACCAGCTAGGCAGAAAGTCCAGGAGGAAGTGGCCAAGTGTCTCCAGGAGACCAAGTCCGGAGGAACACAGATCTCTGACCTGCTGACCATGATTGTTTCCTGTCGGACAGGCTCCACTGGAGCTGGTGCAGCACCCATCAGTTTGTTTCAAGGACTGAATGGATTAAGACACATAATACATTTAAACAGCACCCCAAATATTCAACAACATAAACAATATTTTTGGTGGTTTTTTTGTTTTGTTTTGTTTTAAAGATTTATTTATTTTATTTATATAAGTACACCGTAGCTGTCTTAAGACACACCAGAAGAGGGCATCAGATCTCTTTACAGATGGTTGTGAGCCACCATGTGGTTGCTGGGAATTGAACTCAGGACCTCTGGAAGAGTAGCCAGGTGCTCTTAACCACTGAGCCTTCTCTCCAGCCCTTGTTTTGTTTTTTGAGACAGAGTTTCTCTATGAAGCCCTGGCTATCCTGAACCCACTCTGTAGACAAAACTGACCCAGACCTCATAGAAATCTGCCTGCCTCCACCTCCCAATTGCTGCGACAAAAGGCATACACTACCAATGCCCAGCCTTGATAATATATTTACTGAGTTATAGACTGGATTGATGGGGGCGTCGTACAGCTTTGGGGGACTCTTCACTCATGGGGAGGTGGTACTTTTATGTGATACATTTGGTTTTGAGTAAGAAACCTTCACTCAAGCACCTGTAAGTAACCTAAATAAATTCCTTATTTCCCCCACCAATAATGAAAACAACTCTAACTAACAGAAAGTTAAGGTTGGGGATTTAGCTCAGTGGTAGAGCGCTTGCCTAGCAAGCGCAAGGCCCTGGGTTCAGCAAGACCCTGGGTTCAGTCCCCAGCTCCGGGGAAAGAAAAAAAAAAAAAACAAACCAGAAAGTTAAACAGGTCACGAAGTGAAACAGGAGAGGGGGAGGGGCCTCGAGGAGCAGTCAGCAGTTTTCATTTCTCAGAAATCAAAGTGCAGCTTTCAGCAATTAGTTCTACTTTTCTTCTTCTTCTTCTTCTTCTTCTTCTTCTTCTTCTTCTTCTTCTTCTTCTTCTTCTTCTTCTTCTTCTTCTTCTTCTTCTTCTTTTTGCTGTACAGATAGGAGAAAATGGAATTGTATGAGGTGAATTAAGTTCTTTTTTTTTAACAGTCTTTTTTTTTTTTTCTTTTTGGTTCTTTTTTTCGGAGCTGGGGACCTAACCCGGGGCCTTGCGCTTCCTAGGTAAGCGCTCTACCACTGAGCTAAATCCCCAGCCCCTTTGAATTAAGTTCTTATGGGATCCATTTAGATCCAACATAGCTCAAACACCAGGTCAAAGCAGATGACAAAACTTCATTGTAATGGAGCTGCTACTGATCAGTCATAGTTGCAGAACAGACTCAGGAGCTGAACTATGACCCGGAGGGAGCTACAATATTGCAGACCTTTTGAGTTTCGAAACCACAAATATCTATGCCAAGTTATAGTTACATTTTCCCACCAATCAGGACTTAGGGATAGGGGATTTCCTTAGGAACATGTCTTTGTAGTACACTTATACTGTTCCCATTCGTTAAGTTATTCAACTGTTGACAGGGAAGCTCTCTTAGCATTTATGTCTCAACTTGCCCACCAGGATGCCAGTTGAAAGATCCCCATTTGATATTAGTGCAACCATTTCTTAAGAATGAGAATCTTTTAAGCTGGCCCTTGCTTAGCCCCTAGATGTTAGACAATAGACCAGAAAGTACAGAAAGCACATTCCCACCCACTCTCTAGGAAGCTGCCGGACCATAAGAACAGAGGGTATAGATTGTATTTACTGCAGGGCAATTACAAGACAGGAAACATCTCTGGGAAGCTAACTGATTACTATAGAAGTGAGATGTCCTTGGTACTGAATGCAGCTGTGCTGACATAGCTAAAGCCTTGTCCTAGGAACTCCAGAAGAGAAACACCTGCCAAGACAGATATCCTTGGTCCTTGTCCTGGGAACCCCAGGATAAGAAAACATATATCAGTCAGACGTCCTTGGTACTGAAATAGCTACATTGATGTGGTTATGGCCTTATCCCAGGAATTCCAGGGCGAGAAACATCTGAATAGTGATCCTTGGCACCGAAATAGCTGAGCTAATGAAACTGTGTAATTTTTTTTTAAAGATTTATTTATTTTATTTTATGTACAGCATTCTGCCTGCATATGTGACTGCAGGCCAGAAGAAGGCACCAGATCTCATTACAGATGGTTGTGAGCCACCATGTGGTTGCTGGGAATTGAACTCATGACCTCTGGAAGAGCAGTCAGTGCTCTTAACCACTGAGCCATCTCTCCAGCCCGAAACTGTGTAATCTTAACTGACTATTTAAGCTGTACATTTCTGTTGTTCGAGGCTCTTCACATCCCTCCTGCGTGAGGACCGTGTCAAGCCCCAATGCATTGGTATCCCCAAGTAAACCTCTTGTTTTTACATCAAGACTGAGTCCCGTGTGTTCGTGGGGTGGTGGGTGTCCTCAGGACTGGAGCGAGAGTCTCCTCTGTCTGAGGGTCTTTCACAGTTACCCGCATACATGTCTCTCTCTGCCAAGCAGGATGTCAGACACTCAGAGAGGTCTTAGGAACTTCAACTTTTATTTGATCCCTATTCAAAAGGGAAGTTTTATTCAAAAATGGCTTCAGTTTGGTCCCTTTTTGGAGAGTACAAAATAATAATGGATGTCTTAGAGAAAATAATGTCAGGAAACCAGTTCCCAGTGTTCCAGAATCAGATGTTGTGCACCTCTGTTTCCCTGATAACAACTGGAAGAGGGCTGCAGCTTTGTGACTTGAATATCTTGAAAAAGCTACCTTCTCTGGGACTTGCTCTTACTCCTAGTGAAGTCAGTGTAGCAGCTGGTACGGAGTGACAGAAACCCAGGTGTCTTTTGTCTACCTCTCTCCTCCATTTCCTTTTTTCTTAGTGTCTTTACATGTTCAATCTTAGGACAATCATCTTTGTTACTGGAACAAAAATACCTGAGACCAAATTGTCTTATAAAGGGAAAAGGGTATTTTGTGTGTGCTAGCTTTGGAGATTCCAACCCATAATTAATTGGCCTCATTGCTTTGGGCCTGTGCTGATCAGCACGTCTAGCTGAAGTGTGTAATGGAGCAAGCCTGCTCCTCATAACCAAGAAGGGCAAGAAAGAAGAGACAAGGTTCTCAGCATTGAGACTGTACCCCACAACGACTTCCCATTGGCTCAGCCTCTTAAAGGGTCTTCTGCTCCCTCTCAGTAGCACTTAGCCAGAGGCTGGACCTTTAGCATGTGGGCCTCGAAAGGACACTTCAGATCCAAATTTCCTCCAGGATGTTTGCTTCCCCTATTTCACTTCCTCCTTTGGTAGTGTCCCAGTGCTGCTGGGGCCTGGCCTGCCACTCTCATCTCTTTGCATACCCAGACCCTGCAATCAACGAGGCCACACAGTGGGCTAGGCCCTTTTATACTGATTAGCAATCAATGAAATATCCCACAGACATGCCCACAGGCCAATCTGATGGGTGGAGTTCTTCAACCAAGGTTTCCTGTCTGTGGTAATCTGAATGAAAATGGCCCCCTTAGGCCCATAGGGAGTGGCACTATTAAGAGGTGTGTTTGTGTATTTTGGGGGAGGGGCTACTTTGTTGGGTCCTATTATCTACCACCCTTCCAACCCTTATTCCCTCCCAATCCCTTCCAACCTCCAACACTATGGAGGGGAGAAAGGTTAAAGGGGAAATGGGGCATAGACCCCTTTATACTTCTTCCTGCTGATTAGAGGTGTCAGGGTCTTTGGGGTAAATCCAATCTCCATTGTCAGGATATCTCCAACCAGCAATCCAGCATTAACAAAAGCAGAAGCAGGGACTGGCAGCAGTGGGGGCAGCAAGCTGCCATGGGTCTTCTGGCCTCTCTCCCACGTACCCCCTTTCCAGAATTCCCAGAATTAAACTATCTGCAGCTGACAAAGATCGTGCCCCTCCTAGTCCACGAGACAATCATAGTAAATGGCTGTGGACAAACTGAAGCTGCCCCATATCCCACACCTGGGATCAAAACAAAACAAAACAAAACAAAAAAAACATATTAACGCAACTGGGTTTTTAAAGAAACCAAAATTCTCACTACAGAATTAGTGAGGTGGCGTGGTGTCACCAGGGGTGGGACTGAGGTTTCAGAAGCTCAAGCAAGGCCTAGTGGTTCATTGTCTCTTCTCCTGTAGATGTAGAACTCTTGGCTACCCCTCCTGCACCACGTCTGCCTGTGTCTCACCACGCTTCCTGCCACAATGACAATGGACTTGAAAGACCTCCGGAGAGGACCTTTCCCTCAGGAGGAGAACCCAAGCACCCAATGACCGAGCCGAGGCCACTCGGATGCAATCAGCAAGAGGGTTTATTGGAAAACACAGGTACCTGCGGGCACACAGTCTCTTCGGAGGACTTGCGCGCCCAGCAGCTCCAGCATGGGGCTTTTATAGGGTTTGGGGAAGCAGAAGCGGGCGTACAGAAGCAGATGCATAGTTACGGGGATTGGTGGATTTAAACGAGGCATATAGACATGTTCACATATGATTGGTTATTTCACATGATGAGGTAATAAGGTATAGCTACACACATTGGCAGGTTTGCATCATATTTGAATGAGGTTGTAACATGGTAAAAGAGTACGTGCGGGCTGGGACGTCCTGAATGTCGGAGGCTAGGGGCTTATCCCTTCCTGCCAGATCCGGTACTCCTAGTCTCTTCTGTATTCCTTTCCTTTTATGGTCTGTTAGTTTTTTTTTTTTTTTTTTTTTTTTTTGGTTCTTTTTTTCGGAGCTGGGGACCGAACCCAGGGCCTTGCGCTTCCTAGGTAAGCGCTCTACCACTGAGCTAAATCCCCAGCCCCGGTCTGTTAGTTCTAACGGTGACTCGGCCCTAGGTATCTGGGCGTGCCTGGGCTCGTTCAAGCCTGTTGCAGCTCTGAGTTAAGACTCATGGGGTGGGTCTTTCAGATAAAACCTCTGAAAATGTAACCCAGCCTCAGTGAAATGTTTTCCTTGTTAAGGGTTGTCGCAGTGTCTCTTCACAGCAGTAGAAATCCTCACTAAGACAGTATCCCAGGCACGTCAAGCTGACAACCAAAATTGGCCATCATAGCCACAACATTCTCGAGTCCTGTTTGTGACCTGACTCGATTCTCGTTTCCCCCTTTTGAAGATGAGGAACTTGGATAATGAAGTAATTAAGAAGAAGTTTGGATAGTGAGTGTCTTAACTAATGTTCTATTGCCATTACAAAACACCATGACTAAAGAAACTCATAAAGGAAAGCAATTGATACAGGGCTTAGGGTTCCAGAGGGTTAGAGTCCCTGACTGTGATGGTGAGGAGCGTGGCAACAGGCAGGCATTTGTTGAACTGAAGCTGTAGCTGAGATGATTATAGAGAGACACTGGAACTGGTGTGGGCTTTTGAAACCTCAAAACTCATCTCTAGTGACACACCTCCTCCAACTTGGCCACACCTCCTCATCCTTCCCAAATAGTTCTACCATCTGAAGACCAAGCATTCAAATATATGAGCCAATAGGGGGCATTCTCCTTCAAGCCATCACAGCTAGTAGGCTCAGACACATGCAGCCTGGTTTGGGGATCCCCAAAAGAGCTTGTGCCAAAGCATATCACATATCAAGACCAGCTGATATATATATATATATATATATATATATATATATATATATATATATATATATATATATCATAGAGAAAATGCCTTGCTCTTAGGAAATGCTGTTAAAAGTCCTCACTCATCGTTGCTTGTAAGGTGAACAGCACTGTAATAGAACTGACTGGAAACATTTCCTCTTCAGCATTTAAAACAGTTAAGCTGGCGTCTTTCAATATGAGCTGCTAAATATATTCTCTGACAGTGTGAATAAAATGGCCATCTCCATGACAGTTCCTGCCTCTCAGTCACAGTCCCAGACTGAAAATAACATTCATTTGAAAATCGTGTGGCTGTCTAGTATCATTTATATAATATTTAGATGTCAATGCTCCCTGGGCTTATAATTTTTCTACGTTTTAGGACTTTAAAAACAACTTCCCATGACACGCAGAAATGGAAAACAATCACAGAACATACTTCCTTAACATCTGATTTTTTTTTTTTCCAAAACATAAATTCATGCCTGGGAAACAGCACCAGCACATGGACAGAAAGTGAATAGAAAAATCGAGAAATCAGGGACGGGGAAAGGGAGCTGGAAGTCTTAGCCAATTGTCTCATTGTTTCTTTGTTGGTTGTTATGAATCCTCCGTGTCTTTTGTAGCTGTAGACTAGCAAATCAATGCTGGACTGATCGTCCTCTCTAGGCAAGTGGATTAGTTACTTTAGCGCTAATGGGACCAAAACCCTGACAGCAGCAACTTAAGAGGGGAAGGACCTACTTTGTTCATCTTTCAGAGGGTTGGGACCCTCGTGGTGGGAAAAGCGAGGCAGAGTAGCTCGCTGTTCATGTACAGAATAGTCCGATCCACATCGTAGTGGATAAGAGAGCAGAATGCAAAAGTCAGGGATATACCGGCAAGGACCCGGCAGCAGTGGCCTGCGTCATCCAGCTCCCAACACTCCCAGGACCTCTCAAAAGAACATTACCAGGGTCTAAGCAGTCGAATCGCGAGTCTGTGATTCTTAGTTACGGGAGAAGCGTTTACACGGAATGTCAACCGTCTGTGCCCACCCACGCGTGACCTTCCCTTCCTGGGTTTGGTCGGTGTTCACCCCCGACATATTCTTCCTCTGTGTGGTAGCTTCTTTGCTCTACTGTAAGGACTGGAGATGCAGGTGGTCTGGCAGCTGGGTGGCTGTTGAACATCTGGAGCACCTGCCTGAGGATGAAGCACCATGAGCTTTGCTGGTGATGAGGAGTCGGTAGACTTGCTTAGTCAGCATTTCTGCCCATTGCTGATGGTGGAGGCTCCCTTTCCCACTCTCATCGGACACCCACTCTTCTCCGTGTGCCATAACACACAGCAGATTGGAGAGCTACGAATACACAGTTAATAACCATGAAAACAACTTCACCTGTCAAAGGTTTTGCAGTAACATAAAATACAAACTATACTAGTGTTTTTTGCAAAAACTGGAATGTATTGACTCATAACTATACAGTCCAGGCATCTGGCTTCAGGTGTGGCTCGATCTCGGTGATAAAGTGATACTATTTAGACCAACCCGTGGGTCATGACCCCTTTTGGGGGTGTTGAATGACCCTTTCATAGAGGTCACCTAAGGCTGTTAGGTGACACAGATATTTACATTACAATTCATAAGAGTATCAAAATTACAATTATGAGGTAGCAACGAAAATAATTTTATGGATGTGGTTCACCATATGAGGAACTGTATTAAAGGGTCACAGCATTGGAAAGCTGAGAACCACTGCTCTAGAGTCTGATTTTCTTGATTATTCAGTGGTGTTCCCTTTTCCCTTTGACTGTCCCATGATGAGTGACAGCTGCTATCAGCTCCAGGCTAATTTCAGGCAAGAATACACATTGTAGTATGTATTAATCATCGAGACTGTGATACCTAAGAACAAGGTGCTCAGAGAAGTGCTCCAGGAGTTGCTAGGATTAGAAAAGCTTAGGTCTTTATTGCAACTGGGAGGACATTCTCCACACGCTGATGGCTAAGCCAGGTCCCATGCTCCACACTTCGTTACAGATGGTTGGATTGTGTTGGAAGAAAATCCAGGGTGCTTTTTTGCTTTTTTTTTTTTTTTTTTTTTTTTTTTTTTTTTTTTTTTTTTTTTCCCCCCCGGAGCTGGGGACCGAACCCAGGGCCTTGCGCTTCCTAGGTAAGCGCTCTACCACTGAGCTAAATCCCCAGCCCCTCCAGGGTGCTTTTAATAGGAGAAGGGGAAAGGATTCCAGACAACTGAAGGCTGACACATGCTTGCTGTGCAGTCCGGATGTCGATGTTAGCATGTCTTTCTCTAGGTCTTTGTAGGTAACTGTTTTCTTTAAACATGTGAAGAGCAGGTGAATTGTTATTGGTAGAGATTAAAGGAAGATTCAATGAATTCAAGCACTATCTGCCTTTACTAAAAAAATTATTTTATTTTACTTATTTGGTTTTGGGGACGGGATCTCTCTATGAAGCTCTAGGTAGCCTAAAGTACTATGTAGACCAAACTGACCTCAAACTCAGAGATCCACCTGCCTCTGCCTCCTGAGTACTGGGTTTAAAGGTGTGTGCCACAGGGTCTCACTCATCAAGAATTTAAAGTGACTCATGACATTAAAAAAAATGAAACAAAATGGGTGAGACAGACCAGCATATAAAGGTTCTAATTCCCATGCCTGACCGCTGGAGTTCGATGCCCAGAGCCAAAATGGTAGCAGGAGAGAACTGACTCCCCAAAGTTCTCCTCTGACCTCCACACACCTACTGTGGCATGTGCATGCCTACACACATTCAAGCACACAAAATAAATAAGTGTAAAAAATAAGTTAAAAATAGAATGTTGGGGTTGGGGATTTAGCTCAGTGGTAGAGAGCTTGCCTAGGAAGCGCAAGGCCCTGGGTTCGATCCCCAGCTCCGAAAAAAAAGAACCAAAAAAAAAAAAAAAAAACAATAGAATGTTAAAGAGATGGGCAAAATCAAAAGACTAAAAGAAGCACAAACACGGCTGTTATGTAGCCTTTATTGTTAGATAAGGACAACTCAGACTTTTTTTTAAAAAAAATCAGCTAAAAATGTAATAGCCAAGCCACGCAGTGGTGGTGAGGTGTCTTTAATATCAGCACTCGGGAGACAGAGGCAAGCAGATCTCTGTGTGTTTGAAGCTAGTCTGGTCTGTAGAGTGAGTTCCAGATAGCTAATGCTACACACACGCACACACACACACACAAAAAAAAAAAAACCCAAAAAAAAAACAAAAAAAAAAAAACAAACATGTCTTGAAAAACAAAAGGAACAAAGAGTTTAACAGCCCAGATAAACTTAAATTTTTGTAAGAATTTATTGTATGATATCAGTTCTTTAATTTTTTATTTCTAAGTGTTTTTGTGTATTATGTTCATGCAGGATCTGGGTGAGGTGAGTTACAGATGGTTATGACCTACCATGTGGGTGCTGGGAACTGAACCTGTGTGCTCTGCCCGAGCAATATAAGGGCTTTTAACACTCAGTCACCTCTCCAGGCCCTTAAAGGACCACCTTAAATACAAGGTTTTGCGTTTCATTTGTCCGGATGATACATAATTGCCTTTCAAGTGTCTTTCGAAGGCATTTGTAAGTCAGGGCACGACTGAGAACTAGGTGTATATCAGAGAGTGGAACTGTAGATTTGGGGAGTTAACGATGATACACAGGAAATGGAGTCACCGAGTGTGTGTTCAGTTATCTGTGAAGAGGAGAGAGGAAGGCCCGGGGCTCAGACTGACCCACTGCTGAATCTTTAAAAAGCTCCTCAAGCTATTTCATGAAGTAGAAAGGGAGAAAACAACACAACCACCTCTACAAAACCAGCATTTCCCTGGTATCAGAAAGATACAGGAAGAAAATATAGACTAATCTCCCTGACAGGCATAGATGACAAAATTCCCAATACGACACTTACATGCCAAACCCAAGAACGTGTCAAAAAAAAATTATTCACCGTGATCAAGTTCACTTCATTTCAGAGAAAAGAGTTTTTCAATATATGTCAAACAATAAATGCCATACCTGACATCAATATACTCAAGGACAAAAGTTACATGTTCAACAGATGCAGAAAAGACGTTTGATAAAATCCAACACAACTTTATGAGAAAATCCATGAAGAGACTAAGAACAAAGGGAACACTGCAAACCTGTAGCCATAGTAACAAAAACAGTGCAAATAATGGTCCAGAAACAGACCCAGATCAGTAGAACAGAGTGGATGACTTGGTTATTAAAGGTAGACAGGTACAGGGCCTGGAGAGACGGCTCAGTGGTCAAGAGCACTTATTGCGCTTGCAGAAGTCGGAGGTTCAGTAGTCAGCACCCACGTGGCAGCTCACATGTACTGTACTGTATGTGCACTACACTCCAGTTCCACCCCATATTTTGGAGAAAAGATAGCCTTTCCAACAGATAGCGCTGGAAGACTAGTAATCTGTACGTAAGAGAATGAAATCAGAGCTCCGTTGCTCAGTCTGCATCAAAACCAATTCCAAATGGACCAAAGACCTAATATAAGACCTGAAACTCTAACACTGTTAGAGAAAAAAAATGAGGAAGACACTTCCACCTCAGCCAAGACAGAGCTTTCTGAAAAGGGCTCTAGCTGTTCAGGAAATAATGTCAACAATTGTCAAATGGGACTGCATGAAATAAAAATGTCTCCTCACAGCAAAGGAAACAGTTAAGCAAAGGACAAGCTGCATCATGGGAGAATGTCTTTACTAACTATACTTCTGAAGCAAATAGTTTTCAAAAGATAAAGTACAAGCAGCCAGTGACCATGGGAAAAGGGATTTAGCATTATTAGCCATCAGAGAAGTGTAATTAAAATGGACTGAGATCCACCTCACCCCTCAGGACAGTAGTCAGAAGGAAATCAACAAAAGCTGGGGAGAGTGCAGAGAAGAAAACTCTCAGACACTGGAGGCAAGGTGTAAAACTCTCACCTCTATAGAAATCAGCAGGGAGGAGCTCACACATTAAAACCACCAGGGCGAGGTGGGGTTGGGGGGGTTGGGGATTTGGCTCAGTGGTAGAGCACTTGCCTAGCAAGTGCAAGGCCCTGGGTTTGGTCCCCAGCTCCGGGGAAAAAAAAAAAAAAAAAAAAAAAACCACCAGGGCGGATGGACCTCTGAGTTAAGGCCAGTTTGATCTACAGAGTGAATTCCAGGAGAACCAGGGCTATACAGAAACCATGTCTTGAAAAACCAAAAAATCAAGAGAGAGAGAGAGAGAGAGTCTGAGAGAGAAGTGGGGAGGGAGAGAATGCTATTACATGATCTAGGCATACCCCTCTTAGTTATGTGAGGAACTAACCTGCCTCCATCTTGAGTTTGTAAGCCATGTTATAGTAAAGATAAACTGGAAAAGTAACTTATTTACCAGATGTTAATTGCCATCTTGGAGGCTTACTGCTGAATAAGCTCACCCTTTCTAGTTCTTTCTGAACTCTGGCTGGCTTGTTCAACTCAGCTGTTCTGACTCAAAACTCCTCTCCAAGCTGACTGTTTCAAACTGGCTTCTCTTAGCTTCTGGCTGAATTGCTCCACTTGGGGAAACTGCCTCTGAACTCCATGAACTGAACTGCACTGACTGTGCTGTCCATACGAACTCAGCTGAACTTCACTGCATTACCGGAACTCAAATGAATTGGCTCTCTCTCCCTTTCTCTCAAGCAGCCTTTCTTTTCCTGTCCTCCTGAGATCTGGGTGTATCCTATCTCTGATTCATTTTGTCAAATCTTTCCCTGATTCGTCCCTTCGTCTGCCCCCCAATTAGACATCACTTTCAAACATGGCTACTTCCTTCTACAAACTAACTTTACCTTCATTGCTTGGGGCTAAAAGTGTGTACTAAAGTCATGTCTGTATTCCAGCTGAGGGATTAAAGGTACGTCATCCCAGCCTGAACACACAGACCCAGAAGGTCTTTGGATGTGATCCCTTGCCACAGCAGCCATGTTGCTGGATTAAAATTCCTCTATGATAAACTGAATTCATTCCTGTTTTTCTTTTTCTTTTTTTTTTCTTTTTTCTTTTCTTCGGAGCTGGGGACCGAACCCAGGGCCTTGCACTTGCTAGGCAAGCGCTCTACCACTGAGCTAAATCCCCAACCCCTTATTCCTGTTTTTCAAAGATTAAGCTATGTCCCACCTGTAATCTTAGCTACAAATTATTCTGCCATGCTGTTCCAGGAAATAGCAGCAGCCATGCCTTTGTTTCAGGAGGTTGCTATGACCACCTCCTTATGCTTATGTTCCGCTTCTGTAACCCTGCTTATTTGTCTGCCAAACCCCCCACTAGAAACTCCTTATTCCTGAGCTACTAAAACCTTATCTTTCTCATGTCAGGCTGATCTCCTGAAACCTGTCTTAGGCGGAGACAGACACATACATGAATAAGCTTGCTTTAATTTGGCCATTTGGGTTGGTGATCTTTCACTCTTATCTGATAGACTTAACATATGTCTTTGCTTTTCTTCACTGGCCACAGCCTGCAAGGATTTTCATAAGTGAAGGACTCAGGCTCAACATGAGAGATACCTCTGCACAGATGATTACTGAAGCACTATTCAAAATAGCTAAGCTATGGAGTCAGCTAGATTGGGTGTCAACGGAGGACTATATAAAAATTGGTATATATCTATATCTATATGTGTGGTATCTGTGCTCACATGCACATGCAAGTGTAAGTCAAGAACATGTTGTGGGGGTTGGGGATTTAGCTCAGTGGTAGAGCGCTTGCCTAGGAAGCACAAGGCCCTGGGTTCAATCCCCAGCTCCGAAAAAAAGAACCAAAAAAAAAAAAAAAAAAAAAAAAAAGAACATGTTGTGTAAGTCAGAGACCATTTTCCCCTCCTACTCAAAGACAGAATTCCCACCATCTTGCCTGGTGGCAAGCTCCTTTACCTGCCATGTCATCTTGCCAGCCTACTTCATCAGTTGTTAAGCGTGATAACTACACTTTTGTGAAGAACTTGGCGTTCTCTTAAAGTCCGTTCAGGTCTCTCACTGCATATTAACTTAGTAATTAACAACCAGCCCTGAGCAGACAGGCAAAGGACTTCCTACTACTATTCCCTCCTATCGGGTGAGAGTGTGTAGACTCACACAGGTACGTGACTGTTGAGTGTATGTATGTCCCCAGGCTGACATTACTGCATCTCCCAGTTCTAAGTTCCTTCCACTTTTCAACAAACAGCACAGCATGAAGGAAGAAAGGGTCCTAGGAAAACCATTACCACACAGTCCTGCTCAGAACTCAGAACAACAGCAGCAGATCCAGAAAGATCCAAGGCCACCAACTGGAGTTTAAGACAAAGGGCTCTGCAACCAATGGCCATGGTCGACGCAAGGAACAGAATCAGCAGCAACTACACACGCTATCAGTAGGAACTTCCCTAGAAAACTTTGAAATGAGGTTTGAGTCTTTCACTGGCAGCCTTCAGATGAAGATGTAGAAATCTCAGCTCTGCCTGCACCATGCCTGCCTAGAAGCTGCCATGCTCCCACCTTGATGATACTGAATTGAACCTGTAAGCCTGCCCTAATTAAATGTTGTCCTTGTAAGGCTTGCCTTAGTCATGGTGTCTGTTCACAGCAGTAAAACCGTAATTAAGACAGAAGTTGGGGGGCTGGGGATTTAGCTCAGTGGTAGAGCGCTTGCCTAGGAAGCGCAAGGCCCTGGGTTCGGTCCCCAGCTCCGAAAAAAAAAGAACCAAAAAAAAAAAAAAAAAAAGACAGAAGTTGGTATCATGGACTGTGGTATTGCTGTGATAGGCTTGATCATGCTTTTGTTTGGAGGAATGTAGACTTTGGGTTTGGAAAGCAGTGGAATGCTTTAAATGGGTCTTAATGGGTCATCCTAGCAGGAAATGGAAGACTTTGTTATTGAGGGAGATTTGAACTGTTTAGACTTGGCCCAAGACAGTCCAAAGAAGAATTTCAGTATATGGCCTAGAGACCGTTTTTTGTTTTGTTTTGTTTTGTTTTGTTTGTTTGTTTGTTTTTTGTTTTGTTTTGTTTTGCTTTTGGTACTTTGGGGTAGAGTGAGGGAAGAAATGAGGCTTCTTTTTGCCATTTTTCTAAAGAATCTGCCAGAGGCTAAGGTGAAGAGATTTAGATTAATTGCTTTGAAATAGGAAGTCTCGAAACAGCCTGGTGCAAATTTTGTTGTGTGGTTATTAAAGCTCAACTTATAAAGAGCATTTTAATGAAAAGGAGCAAGTTGAGAAAGGAAAAATACAAACTATATGCTTTGAGTGTTAAAGGGACACTGGGAAGTGAAATGGAGCTGAATTTTGTGATCAAGAATATGGAATTGAATTAAGGGAGTAATGACCTTGAAGCAAGATACCACCCAGCTAAGTTTAGCTCCAGGTAACTTAGCACAAACCTTTAATCCCCGGAGGCAAAGACAAGCAGATCTGAGTTCAAGACCAGCCTAGAACATAGCAAGTTCTAAGTGAAGAAAAACTTAAATCCAGGCTTGGTGGGCCACACCTCTAATTTGAGTGCTTAGGAGACAGATGTGCAGGTCTCTGAATTCAAAGTCAGTCTACAGAGCAAGTTTCAGGACAGCCAAGCTTAGCCCGTGAAGGAGTTGGAAAACAGAAAACTGGTGATAGTGTAGTAGAACAAGGGGGCCATGTTCCAGCCCCAGCAGAACTCATCAGTTTTGGCCATGTGGCTCTGGCTGTAGAGTACAGAATAAAAGGAAAATTGTTTCTGGTTAGCTGGAACTAAGAAATTAGTGGTGAATATGAAGAGACCAGCATCACTGGGTGAAATCTTCTGGGAAGTGTTTTCTGAGAGCACAAAGAAGCTGTTCCAGGGATAGCCAAGGTTGTACCTCGTGCTGCAGCTGTACTTGGTAATGTGTAAGAGTCACCCAGGTGGTACTCATTTTGATGGCATGGAGTGGTCATGAATAGCAGTTGAGGCTCAGCACTGTGAGAGGCCATGGAAGGCCATTGGGGAAGGTACAGCCTCCGTTGTAGTTGATAGCCCAAGACTGAAGGGGTCATGTAAAGAAGTTGAGGCTTGGCACCATGAAGGGAGCCTATGAGAGGCTATTGGTGAAGCCTAGCAGCAGAAGACCCCAGTGTATTGGAGATGTCAGTACCACAGGATGATCACCAAGAACAGCAGCAGCAGTGGAGTGGATCATCCTGAGCTTAGAGTGCTACGGAGGGCAGAGCTGGAGAAGTGACGCCAACCCTTTGGAGAATCCCAGATGATAATGTATGGATCCTAGACTTTGAAACAAGAAGCCATAACATTAACGTTGCCTTGGAGACCCTAAGATGTTCAAGATGCCAGAGCCGTGGGCTGTCTGCTGAGGAAAGCTGCTAACAGAGAGTGAAACAAGACCAGGAGGAAGAAGTTTCTTACAGCCAATAAAGATGAAAAAGGGGTTGGAGATCTGAAGACTGCTTTGACATCAGACATGTGAAAGACCCCAGCTTAACAGCAGTAACGCCATTTTGCAAGGCTGTACTTAAGATGACTGGTTCAGGGAAAGGTTAGAACACTGAGTACACAGCGGCTGCCAAACAAGATGTGTTTGGTTGAAGGCCTGGCAACAGGAGGACTGCCGTTGAACACCTGACAATGAGAAAAGCCCCGGGAGAGGTCCCACACCCTGGTGGGGGGCCGAGTCAGTCGTTATGTTCCAAGAAGGTAGCTAAGAAACTTGCCCCCGGGCTGAACCCTTGGGGGGCCGAGTCAGTCGTTATGTTTCAGGAAGGTAGCTAGGAAACTTGCCCCCGGGCTGAATCCTTGCCACATTAGAATCCACCAATTATATCCCTGTAACCATGCATCTGCTTCTGTATGCTTGCTTCTGCTCCCCAAAATCCTATAAAAGCCCATCCTTGGTTCCGTGGGGCGCGCCAGTCCCCCGAGTGACTGAAGCGCCCGCAGGTGCCTGTGCCTGTATATCCCGACAATAAACCAAATCCTCTTGCTGATTGCATCCTGTGGTGTCTCGGTCTGGTCTTTGGAGTTAGAGGGTCTCCATCCCGAGGGAAAGTTCTCCCTGAGAGCTTTTCATTTGGTGCGTTGGCCGGGAAAGGAGATCCTCCACCCAGGGACCACCGACCACCCACTGGGAGGTAAGCCGGCCGGCGTCTGTTTGTCTGTCTGTCTGTCTGATTCTGTCTCGTTCTGCCTTATTCTGTCTGTTCTGTGAGCACTCAGCCAGGTCTGTTCTGTGAGCGCTCAGCCAGGTCTGTTCTGTGAGCGCTCAGCCAGGTCTGTTCTGTGAGCGCTCAGCCAGGTTGTTTAGAATTTGGGCGGGACGAAGAAGGAGCTGACGAGCTCGGACTTCTCGCCCCGCAGCCCTGGAAGACGTTCCAAGGGTGTTAGGGGCCCGACTTTTCGGGGCCCAATCTGAGAGAGGAGAAAGATCCGGACTAACGGCACTCTGTCTGTATTTTTGGCTTTCAGAGGGCCCCGGACCTTTGCCACCTCCATCTGACTTTTTGCTTTCAGTTTGGTACCAAAGCCGTGCAGCACGCCTGTCTGTTGTTTGTTTGACTGTTGGTGTTGTTTGTTTTCTCTGTGTTCTAATCTTCCTTAGAACTAACATGGGACAGTCCCTAACAACGCCCCTAAGTCTCACTCTTGATCATTAGAAAGACGTCCACGACCGGGCACACAACCAGTCCGTCGAGGTTAAAAAAAAAAAAAAAAGAAAATGACAGACTCTCTGCACATCCGAGTGGCCCACTTTCGGAGCGGGATGGCCAGTGAATGGCACATTTAATAAGATCATTATTTTACAGGTTAAAGATCGGGTCGTCCACGGACATCCTGACCAGGTTTCTTATATTATCACTTGAGAGAGTCTCGCCTTAACCACCCCCCCCCCCCCGGGCGGAACCCTTCGTGGACCCGAATTGGCCTCCCCTCAACCCCCAGCCTGTCCCCTCGGCCCCGTCCGGTCCGCCGGCCACGTCTTCCTCCCTCTACCTTTGTGAAATCAGAGCCTTCTAAGAAACCTGTCCTCCCGGCAGACCCAAACTCCCCTCTCATAAATCTTCTCTCTGACAGGCCCGGCTGAAACGGAGGAGGCAGAGCCGCCGGCCAGATCAGTTGCCGGGCCACAGTCTGATAAGGGTTTCTCCCCTGTCACAGGGAGATTGCGCAATAAGCTCGAGGTGATGCCAGATTCAACCTCCCAGGCTTTCCCACTTAGACAGGGAACCGGTGGCCAGACCCAATACTGGCCGTTTTCAGCAGCTGACATTTACAATTGGAAACAACACAACCCTTCTTTCTCCAAAGATCCGGTGGCACTCACCGACCTAATAGAATCTGTTTTACTTACCCACCAGCCTACTTGGGATGACTGCCAACAGCTCTTACAGGCCCTCTTAACCTCAAAAAAAAAAACAAAGAGTGTTCCTAGAGGCCAGAAAGCATGTTCTGGGAGATGATGGGCGTCCCACCCAGCTGCCTAAAAAAATTGATGCTACATTCCCACTTAAGAGACCAAACTGGGATTTTAATACAGCTGAAGGTAAGGGACACCTACGCCTTTATCGCCAGTTGCTTCTAGCGGGTCTCCGAGGGGCTATACGATGCCCTACTAATTTGGCTCAGGTAAAACAGGTATTACAGGAAGCAGGGGAAACTCCCTCCGCCTTTCTAGAGAGACTTAAGGAGGCCTACCGTATGTACACTCCCTATGACCCAGATGACCCAGGACAAATGACGAGTGTCTCTATGTCCTTCATCTGGCAGGCTGCTCCAGATATCAGGACTAAGTTACAGAGGTTAGAAAATTTGCAGGGCTATACATTACAGGATTTACTTAAAGAAGCTAAAAGGATTTTTAATAAGAGAGAGAATTGAGTCGAATCTTGGCCGCCGTAGTTCAGGGCCAAAAAAGAAAGGGAGATAGGGGGGGAGCTCGAAAGGGGCTGAAGCTGGATAAAGATCAATGTGCCTATTACAAAGAGAAAGGGCACTGGGCCAGAGAGTGCCCCAAGAAGCCTGGCGGACCCCGAAAGCCTCGACCACGAACCTCCCTCTTGGCTCTAGATAAAGATTAGGGAGGTCAGGGCCAGGAGCCCCCCCCGAGCCCAGGGTAACGCTTAAAGTTGGGGGGCAGCCGGTTACTTTCCTGGTAGACACAGGAGCCCAGCATTCAGTCCTCACCCAAGCTTCAGGACAACTCAGCGACCGGACGGCCTGGGTACAAAGAGCTACTGGTGAGAAACAATACCGATGGACTACGGACCGCCGGGTTCAGCTGGCTACTGGTAAGGTGACCCATTCCTTCTTACATGTTCCGGACTGCCCGTACCCTCTGCTGGGCCGTGACCTGCTCACCAAACTAAAAGCACAAATTCATTTTGAAGAAAGAGGGGCCCAAATAACTGGCCCCCACGGAACTCCCCTTCAAGTTCTAACCCTATGAACCGGGACAGGACACTGGCTTGGGCAGAGACTGGTGGGATGGGGTTGGCGCTCCAACAGCCCCCCTTAATTACAACTCCAGTCTCCATAAAACAATACCCCCTGTCACATGAAGCTTATCAAGCTCCCTAATTAAATGCTGTCCTTATAAGAAAAAAAATTTTTTTGAGAAGTTACTGCCGGGGGTTAGAAGCCCCCACTGCCATGAACATTCAGTTTCTGAGATAGTCTTGCTTCGTTTTGGCTTTTTTGTTTTAATTATGTTTGGCTTTTTTGTTTTTAATTTTCTTTTTGTCTGTTTCTTGATTCTTGTTTTTGAGAGAGAGAAAGGAGAATAAAGTTGAGTAGGTAGGGAGGTGGGGAGAATCTTGGAGGAGCTGGGAAAAAGGAAAAAAAAACACGATGAGTATATTGTGTGAAACAAAACCTTTTTAATTAAAAAAAAGTAGAAAGGGAAGCATAAGGTCTCAAATGGATTTTTAATGCTGAAATCCCATCATCTGCTGACGGGAGCAATAATGTTATTCATTTGAAATCACTGGATGGCACTAGAAACGGGGGGGGGGGGGTTTGGGGGGAACCTACCCTAAAACTCCCAGCAGTCTGTCATTTTATTGAGTCCCTTTTCTCGTCGCTGTGGAAACTGGCCATCCTCATTGTCACCCTAAGAGTAAAAGACATTCCTCAGGAACAAAATGGATGGGCTGCAATCAGCCACAAGCTTCCTTGTCTTTTGAAGCACTTAGCTCCAGGATGGCTACCCCGTGCAGAGGCCTTTTATGGAAGAAGTCTGGCCTCAACCGCAGGAAATGATTCTGCTCAGCCAGAAATTGCCTCAGATGCAGGACCACTTTGCTCAAGGTCATGCCCTTCCTGGGGCAACCCTGATCTAGTGACAGATTCTAGTGGGATCACAGAGGCTCAGCTCCACAGGCATGGTGGTGCATGGCTGTAATATCAGTAAGCTGGAGGCTAAAGCATTGGGCTACATAGTGAGACCTTGTCTCAGTGTCAACAATGGTTGAAACAATGTCTCAATCTTTATTGTACGGCTCTAGTGAGACATTTTGCCTGTGAGCTTCCTAGCGATCAACTGAGGCTGCTGTTGGTCCCTGAGTGCGATGGCTTCTTTACCTAATCCAACTTCTATGTCTCCTTTTCACTAGTGTCTACCTCAAGGTCACTTCCTGATAAACTTCGTGCACGTTGCATTTCATGGAGTCTGGTCCTCGGGGAAGCTAACTGGCAAAGAATGTAACTGGGGCTGACATTTTAAAGTGTCTTTTAATTACACGGCGGGATGAGGTCGAGTCAGTGAGTTGGAATAGGTACCAGCTGCTCAAGCCAGTTGTCTTTCACAGTCCAACTGCCTGTGCCTCCTGAAGGACTCAACAACACCTTCAGACCCAACCTTGCAGCCTGTGGACATTGTAGCTATCAACAGCTGAAACTACATTATAACATCTTTCCTGCATGGAAGATTTTTGGGAAATCTTTTCTGCCTAAGTCAGTGATGTGCCTCAATAAAAGTAAATTGATTCTCCGTCCTTATCAACTATTTTCTTGAATTTTATCATCTGTCAGTGACTTAAATGCATCATCACAAAAGAACCTTATTAAGAATGACTCATTTTATACAAAGCAATGACCTAATATTTAAATATTTGTAGGGTTATTCTAGCTATCTTTCTCTTTCTTTGGCAGCTGCTCCAATTCAGTGACGTAATATGATGGTGATCTGGTCTGTTCTGATGGCACACTCCTTTAATCCCAGTACTAGGGAGGCAGAGGTCATCGGATCTCCATGAGTTCCAGGCTAGCTTGGTCTATATAATGGGTTTCAGGCCAGCCAGCCCTACAAAACAAGGCCCTGCCTTAAAGGAGAGAGGGAGTGGGGGAGGAAGGAAGAAAGGAAAGATGAAAACAGTCACTCGTGACTGTCATGTCTCGAGAATCTGGGAATGAAGTACTATTCTCATGAATGCTGTGTGTCGGACAGATATGTCTGTGTCTTTCTGCAATGTCAGAATTTATTGAGTGACAATAAATCCACGAGCTGTGTCAGTTTCACTGGCTGTTTTCTGCCAACTAATCCTGATTTCACTTGACGGCACAGCTCTCCCGGGTTCTTTCAATTCACTTTGTTTTTATTGTGTAAAAACCCTTGTGTGGGAGTTGGGGATTTAGCTCAGTGGCAGAGCGCTTGCCTAGCAACCGCAAGGCTCTGGGTTCCGTCCCCAGCTCCCTTGCATGGTAGCCACAGCTGGAGCCTGGGTCTTCTGAATAGGCTGGGGTGGGTTTTCACAGATGGTGGGTGAATTCTTGATAAGGAGACTCGGTGAACAGCCTCTTTCCAGAGATCGGGAATCAGCAAAGACTGGAGCTAGCTGTACCAGCAAGCCAAGCTCTGTCTCTATTACTCCATTGTTGAGTCCTATTTATACTGTCTAAACATGTGTCCTCTACATGTCTTGCCTCAGCATGTGTCTTACCTCACTCACGTGCATCTGAAAGACCATTGGGGTGGGGAAGACCCCCTCTCAAATCTCGAGATGACACAACCCCCAAGAACTCACGAGAAACCGGTCTTGATGTAATGAACAAAAGGTGTATTTGAGGAACCAGAGCTCTGGGGACGACACGTATTTCACACAGGAGACAGAGGAGTCGACCCCAAGCCCAATTAGGGGAGGGTATTTATAGGGAAAATTACATAGGCAGTTGGCAACAGTCACACAAAGCAATTTCATTGGTTGGTTTACACTGGCACACATGGTCTAACTTGGGCTCAGTTCAACTCTAGGCCACCCTGCTTCTGGGGCAAGCTGACCCTAGCTCTTGTTTTTTTCAGGACTGTTGAGTCATGCCAGATGGTTTGTGGTGGCTATAGCCAGGCTACATCCCCAAAACATGTTATGTTATTCTTTGCTGTGAGGTGCACTTGTCCTCACAGCAGGGTCAGTGGGGGATAGTTTAAAATCTTTATTCTTTCACATCCAATCAGCTGAGTCCCCAGGGTCCTGACAAATGCAGCTCAACTATGTGATGTAAGGTAGACCAACACGTGTGTTGTTAGCAAAGAATCGTTTACATGCTTGCTTTAGCAGAACATCCTTTCACTTGTGTCTGTTTTAGCTAAAAGTTCCTTTATGAGTCTGTCTTAGTCTTTCACCTCTGTCCACTTGGGCTAAACATTCTTTCATGTGTTTGCCCCAGCAAAACACCGTCCAACCAACATCCCAAAGAACTCTTAAGTTTCCACTCCAGAATCCTTTGTAGAACCCTGCTTCAGCCTCCAAATTCGCTATTTGGTATTTTTCCCAAGAAGAAACTCACTTTGCTCAGTCTTAGTTACTAGTATTAACTCTCAGATCACACATTACTTCACATAACCATGTATGGTTTACAGAATGGCTACAAAGTGATTAGGGAAGCTACAGTTCCAAGAGGACTTAAGCAGGGAGAGGCAGAGAGTTTATAAAGCTATGAAGAGAACCACTGTGTAGTTAGTTAGACAAGGCATTAACAAATACCTGTGTGACCCAGTCAGAGGTGGTTCGAGGATGAGGAAGGCTGAGTGGAGCTGTAGGACTGAATCCAGTCCGATGGCAGCGTGGGCTGTGTCAAGCAAGGGACCAACCACATTTCGCTTATGCTGTTAGTTGAGTCCCTGAGGTATGCACTAGAGCAGAAGTTATAGGAAGTTGTGAACTGGCAATAATCTGCCAGGTGGGTGCTGCTAACGGAGCTCAGGTCCTCTGGAAGAGCCACCATCGCTTTCAATCACTGGGCCATCTCTTTAGCCCCATGCCTTTTTTGTTTGTTTATGTGTGTGGGTGTTTTGCTGTGTGTCTGTGCACATCGTGCATGCTGTTGCTCATAAAGGCCAGAAGAGGGCGATGTTCCCTTGGAACTGGAGTCACCATTTTTTTTAAAGCTCCCTGATTCATGATTTTCTCATCAACCGTTACCACACCGGAACATAGTATTTGGAGTAATCTAGATCTATGTTTCCAGGCCATGGTCAGTCATGTTTGGCTCCAGAATCTCTCATTCTCTTTGCAGTTTGAGCTGCAAATGTTGATCAAAGCATTTCCTGAAATCTGCATTTGGAAACTTTGAGATATACACATATATTTTAAAAGCTGAGTTTTCAGTTTCATTTTTCTCAGAGTTCCACTTCTCTTGGAAATCTAGGTGGTAGTGTAGATCCGGATTCACCTCACAGGTAAGCCCTGCTACAAGCCCAGGATGCTCTGCTGAGCGACAGAGAAAGACAGAGGGGAGGAGTCACAGGGTAAAAGTTAGAGTAGTCCAATGAAGTGTGAGTATGTTTTTCAACAAGAAAGTGATAAAACTGATATTTAAAGGTCACTAAATATGGAGGGGAAAAGAAATGACGAAAACAGGTTAAATGTATTTAAAACAAACTCAGAGGCAAGGGAATAAAATATGTCACAATAAAAGTTGTATTGCAGGGGGAAGAGAGGAGGATAAAGGGACTTGTGGTTTTTTGGAAGGAGAGATTTTGGGGTACAAGATGTAATGAACTAGAGGACCCCAGATCTGACATCAGAGGACTTAATTTAGTATGGCTTACTAATTGGGATGTTAGTAGTTGCGCCCAGTGATTGAGTTACCTGTTGATTCTAAACTAAATTTGTGTGGTGTTTTCCTTCACACAGCAACTCAACTGAGTTCCAGATTTGAAAGGTATGGTTGCCGGGCACCGTAGACAGCCACAGAATTTGGTTGCGTGGGGCTGGCATGGCAGCGACCGGCCATGGGAACATAGTGAGTCAGGTGGAGAGATTTCGGGGGTTCCAGGCCAGAAAGTCTGTTGAGATGAAAACAGCCCACCGGTGCCCTGTCTAGTGTGGGACGGTGCATTCTTTAGTACTTCCCGCAACAGACACCGTCTAACGTGGCGGGTAAGAATTCACTAGAAATTTAAGATTTCTTAGCCTGTAGTTAGAGCTTTAGTTAGAAATTTGGAGGTTTGGGGGTATGGGGGTAGAGTCAGGTCATGTGATGGCCCAGTGTGGGAACTTGAAAGAAAGAGGGCTCTGAGGTCCCCTGCTGTGAAAAGAGACAAGATGGCTGCTCTGAATCAGAAAGCCTGAGAATGGAGGCTGCCTGCTTCCTTAGCAGATGTTGATTGGAGTATGGTTTAAATCCAAGGCTGGTTTATTGGCTTTCAGGATAAATTTATACACAGAGTTTGTCTGAATCATGTGGGGAATTTCACCCACGGTTCAGACCTAGGATAGGGAAAATTAGTGACTGACTCCAAGTAGAGAGCAGTGCTAATAACCTGCTATAAAAGTTATCAATAAATAGAAGGCTATGACTCCGGGTAAAGAGCATAACAGATACATGGTATATTAACTTCTGCAGGAAACTCATATTCTTTGTGTGCTCCACGGGAATTTTGGGTTAATTTCCTGGCATGACAAATCAGAAAAACCTAAGAATAGTCTTATACAGTGTTTCAGTTTACTTTGTTTGTTTTGGATTGTTTTAATTTTCAAAATAGGTGTGATTTTGAGTTTTGTGGTTACAATTGTTCCTCTGTAAGAGAGGTCAAGCTAAAGGTTTTTCTGGTTACTGGCTCAGGGACATGCTATTCTGGGAAAAAGGTTTTTGTCTTTGTGTTTTTAGGAAAGGAGATTAGTGTCTATATACCTTCCAGAGTTGTAAGGATCAGATTTAATAGAGGAAGACCTACTGAAGAACTAGATTGAAGAGAATAAAACAAAACAAAAAGGAACAGAATTTCATCCTAACCAGTCTATACACCCTACACACACTGATACAATCCATACAGATATCTTGATGATTCTTAAATTTTGTTTTGAGATTGTGCAGAACACACAGCTTTGGTGAGTCTCATCATCAGACAGGCTGAACTGACCTACTTAACCTCCTGATCTCAGGGACTTTCAGCTGGATCCAGTCAGGACACAGACATCAGAGACTACAATAATCGTTGGTATAGCCTTCTTAAGGCCTAACCAACTCCCTCATTCTCCCAACTCGCCCTACCTTCAAGATGTCTCACTGCTCATATTCATCCTGAGGAAGTTATGAAGAGACGTCGACCCAGTTCCCTCAGCTTGGGGGCTGAAGGTGGTTATTCTAAGGTTGTCTTTCTGGGGAATTTAGAAATGGTCATAATTTAACGGGAAGAAGTTAGCTAGAATAGATTGTGGTGCCATAATTTCATTTGGTAGAAATCCTTATAATTGTGACTGAGTTGAAGTTATAATTTCTCACGTTGGTACAGAATTTGTTTTGATGCAGAATCAGGGTTTCCATTGGCATAAATTTCCTCTATAATTGCAAAAATTTTAACAGTACAAGGCTTGAACCCAGTCCTTCTATAAATGTCATTACAAACTGATCTGAGTTGATTAAGCCTATGAATTAAGGGCCAGAGAGCAAATCATAGCTCTGAGTTTACTGTTATGGTGTTTTCAAGATATTTTTATTAGAAACAGCTGAGAGTAAATGGACAACAGTGCAGATTACTTTACATAGATAGTTTTCAAAAACATCAGAAATCCCCAGAATGTGACATTTAATGTTATCTATCATTTCTTGAGACATATGTGCTCCTAACAGCTCCCCTTTCATAGATTCAAAGAAGAAACTGAGCATCTCCCTCCGGATGAGGTTATACATTGCGGCAAGGTAGCCTGTAGATTGATGTCAAGGCGATACATGATTGGACCGTAGAGAGTGGGGTGGGGACAAAGTTTTTGTAAGGCAGGAGAGAGGAGGAAGGAGAGAGATCAAGATGGAGTCTACCATGGAGGATGGTTCAGATTTAGGTGAACTAGATGGATTTTATCTTGTCTAGGTGGCAGTTTATATCTTTTTTTTTTTTTTTTTTCGGAGCTGGGGACCGAACCCGGGGCCTTGTGCTTGCTAGGCAAGCGCTCTACCACTGAGCTAAATCCCCAACCCCGGCAGTTTATATCTTTATCAATTGGCACTGAATTTATTGTGTGGATGAATTGTGGCTTGAGAATTTAACATGTAAATCTAATTGACAAATTACAAGTTTCTGGGACTTTGATTTTACCGGGCTAAAAAAGACAGTGTGTGAAAGAAATGGAAAGAAATGGCTGAGAGGCAGTTGGAGCATGGGGATCTGGTTCTGTTGCCCGTGCGGAGTGAGAATGCACATGCACAGGGCCCATAGGACGAGGAGTGTGTGTGTGTGTGTGTGTGTGTGTGTGTGTGTGTGTGTCAGGCACGGTAACTACCGCCTAGGGGACTGCGCAGAGAGGGTAGGTAAAAGGGAGACAGCCGGGAGAGCGCGGCTTGCGGACCTCATGGTAGAGTAGCAGCCAGAGTGAGTGTATCTGGCTTGCGGGAACTGATAGGAAATGTTCTTTATTAATTTTTACAGTAGCCACTGGTCAGAAATTGCCTATTTCCTCTACAGACCTGAACTGTTCATGAAGGACACAAGTTACAGGATAGGACAGCTTAGCTCTGCCGAGATAGAATAAGCCAGCCCTTAATAATTCCTGTTTCATGAGGTCTGTCAGATCATCCTGGGTCAGAAGGCTGAAGACTGATGATCCAACTGTTGCTAACAGGGGACTGTATAGGTAGGCGGCTGTCTCTACAACGTGCCTCAGTTCTAGAAGCTGTGTTAGGTTTCCTTTATTTTCTGTTAATATTAGTCACTCTCGGATTTCTGACAGGGTTGAAGGCTAATTATAGTCTCATAGCCTACCCAGGCTATTTAGCATTGAGAAACATATTTAATTGGATAGTTTTCAGATAATATTATCTGAAATTACCTAGCCAGGGTATAACATGGATTTTAAGCCTTTCTTAAATTAGGATAGATAACAGAGTGTTCTATTTAATTGACAAAAATGATGGACTGGGTGTTAGGTGTATTTTGTACTTTGTAAATTACAGAATGGTAATAGTTGTGCTCAGTTTACATTTGAGAAAAAATTTATTTTTTAATTGGACAGAAAGGATGAAATGTGGCAAGGACCTTCCCTTAATGAACAAAGATTTCAGGGGACCAATCACTGGGCAAGGAGTAGGCGGGGCTTCCAGGTCAGAGGGAGGAAGAAGAGAAAAGGGACTTTCAATTATTTGGACGGAGAGATTTTGGGGTACAAGATGTAATGAACTAGAGGTCCCCGGTTAGATGGAGGATCCACCAGGATCTGCCGCCAGAGGATTTAACTTAGAATGGCTTACAAATTAGGATGTTAGTAGTTGCGCCCAGCGATTGAGTTACCCGTTGATTCTAAACTAAAAGAAAAAAAAAGTTGTATTGCATTGATTTGTTATCTGTGTTGTGCGTAAGTAACACAGTGAATACGAGGGGATCAGGAGACAACTGGCAGAGCTCGGGCGCCAGGCTTGGCAGCGTGCACCTTCACTCACTGAGTCCGTCTCCCCTGCCTGAGAAGACATAACCTAAAATACATAGGGGAGATTAAAAACGTAAACATTCATTCCTTCCAGCACTATGGCTAGGTCCGTGGCATTGCTTCAGGCACTAAGGATATGCAAATGCGCAGGGTAAGTATCTGCCCTCAAGGAGCGAGCCAACTACCCTGGCAGAGAGGCAGCGGCAAGTCAGCAGCGTTAAAGGCGGGGTAGAGGGTGCTGGGTGCTTAACTGGGTTTTAAACTCAGGGAAGCTTTATCTGAGAAATAAGCCAAACAGAAATATGAACCTTTAGTATTAAAGCGTAAGAAGGTAAATGAAGGGGCCGGGGGGGGGGGTGGCACAGTGGTTAGAAGCGCCAGGGTTCAATTTCCGGCTCATGACTGTAACTCCAGGGTTCAATTTCCATCACCCACATGACAGCTCACCTGGTGCCCTCTTCTAGTCTCCTTGGGCATAGGTGAGGTGCACAGATACACATGCAAGGAAAACACCTATATGCATAAAAACAAAAAATGTTTTAAAGACCGTAAAGGAAAACATTCGGAATGAGGCACTGTTTCTCAGTGGAGTGGATTAGCTGTGGCCAGCCATCATCTTCACGTACAGCAGCCGCCAATGAGTCTGCGCAAAATACAGGAAGCATGAGTGTTTGAGGCAGAGAGGATGGGCAGAGTTACCAAGATTCCCATGGAGAAGCTTGGAGATGGGAGCTGACTTTGCCAGCTCACCCCAGGCAGTGTACCCCTGGAAGCTTACTGCATAGACCTTTGGAGCATCTGCAAAGTCCCTGCAGACATCTGTGGAATTCTGGAAACAAGGACGGAGTCTGAAAATGGAAGCAGGCAGCCACGGAGAGCAGGACAGAACCGTCAAAAACCCCGTGAGGCACCGGCCAGAGTTCTGAAGTCTTATGGGAGAAGAGGGCCTGGGGAATGTACGGTATTCTGCTGAATACCAAAATCAATGGAGACTCAGCTTTGCCAGAACCATGACCCAAACCCACTCGGCACAGCTGACTATGGAGTTGAGAATGAAGTACTTTACAAAATTAATTCGTTTTTGTCTGGAAAAAAACTGGTCGAGAGTAGCAAAAGATTATGCTAGGTCCAAAGGGATTATAAAAAGAATTTAGAGTTGTATAAATATATAGGAATGTTAATAATACATTTAAAATCCACACTTCTCACCATTCTCTGAAAAACGAATTCCAGGCAGAGTAAGAATTAAACACCTTACAAATAAAAACAAACATATGCACCCACATACAATCAGGGAGAGCTCACTTCGACTACTGATATAGGAAACAAAATTTAGAAGACAGTTTTGGAAGGCTGGGGAGATAGCTCAGTGGTTAAAAGCACTCCCTTCTTTACTGCCGCAAAGGACCTGGGTTCAGTTCCCAGCACCCATGTGGCAACTTACAACTGCCTGTAACTCCAGTTCTAGGGGGATCAAAAAACCTTCTTCTGGCTTTTCATAGGCTCCTGCACATATGTGCATATCCTCGGGCACATTCGCACACAGAATAGAGTAAGTAAGCTTTTTAACAGTTTTAAGACAGTTTGGGGACTGGAGAGATGGCTCCAGGCTTAAGACCACATCTGTAACTCAAGGCCCCAGCTCACAACTCCCTCTGACTTCAGCTCCAGGGAATCCAAGGCCCATACGCTCTGAGAACACCCCCACTCATGTGCACACACTGAGGACACCCCCACTCATGTGCACACACTGAGGACACCCCCATTCGTGTGCACACACTGAGGACACCCACTCATGTGCACACACTTGCACCCAGGTGCACACACGTAAACATAACTAGAATAATAAGAGTAAATCTTAAAGACGGATTTCTTTTATTATTTAGTGTTCCTGCCAGCGGGGACCCAGTTATTCAGGGTCCCGAAGAGGCTTTCTACCTGTGGGCCAAATGGGGGTGAAGAGAAGAAGGAGACCAAGCAAAAGTCCTGTTGTCAAGGTCTCGTTTACTGGGATGAACATTCAGCTTTTAAGGCTTTCAGGTAGGGGGAGTGACCTTTGTGAAACATGAAGGAGGGGAAGATGAGGGTATAGGCAGTGATAGCTGGAGGCAAAGAGGTCAGGCGGTAGACGATGAGGTCAGGCAGTGGAGACACCGGGTGTTGACTCAGGAGAGAACTGATTTTTGCTTAGGCTGAAGCATCCCGTGAATGTTATCTTCCTGTGCCATAAATTCATGGGAGAGGCTCTTAGAGGAGTATGTGTGGCCAAGAGTCACATAGCCACTTTGAGCTATACAGTCACAAAATGGCCAGGCCCAAATCCAATACGGCTCCCTATAATTTAGATAGTTACAGTTTTGAGAGAATGAAGAATGAATACTCCTAAAGCTAAGACTTAAAAATATAGGAAGTAGAAAAATGCACAGAGACCAAAATGAATAACTGAAATAGAGGAAGACGACAAAGAAGCTATTAAAACACAAGTTATGGGGCTGGAGGCTGGCTCAGCAGTTAAGAGCACTGGATGCTCTACTAGAGGACCTGGGTTCAAATCCCAGCACACACACACACACACACACACACACACACACACACACACACACACGCGGCAGCTAGTAACTGTCTGCAGGGGATTTATTAGCACCCCCAGACAGATATACATGCAGGCAAAACATCAATGCACATAAAAATAAATGTCTTTAAAAAACCCCACAAGTTATACTTTTTTACATTTATTTATTTTGTGTGTGTGTGTGTGTGTGTGTGTGTGTGTGTGTGTACATAGGTGCACATGTCACTCAGAGGACAACTTCGAGTTCGTTCTCTCCTTCCACCAGGAGGGTTCTGGGGATCGAACTCCGTTCCATCAGACTTGGCGCCTAGTGTCTTTACCTCCTGGGCTGTTTTGCTGCCCCCGCCCCAGTTGTACATTAAACAAAACCAGTTGTACATTAAACAAATTATCGGAAGATAGTTCATTAAAGAAGCACCACCAGTAAGCCATGACTTTAAAAATATGCAGCCAATCTTGTTGCTAAAACAACTCCAAACTAAACTTAACTGTGAACTTTCATTTTACCCCTAAAAAAAGAATAAAAAAAACTCTTAAAAAGTTATGAAAATCCATGTCTCCGAGGCCTGAGGAGACTAGATATGCTCATACATTAATGAGGCAATGTAAATTGATCCAGTCTTTCTGAAGGGCAAAACAGAACTTTATTGAAAGAATCATAAATATGCCTAACCCCTGACCAAGTGATAGAATGTATCCTGAGGAAAAAATGTTTAATAAAAAAAAAAGAGAGAGAGACACACAAAAAAAGACACATAAAATGTTTATTTTATGGTAGTAAAATTCTGAGGGAAAGCTAAGATTCTGACAGCACAGATTTCTGAAGGTAACTGCGATATATTAATGATATACTCCAGTGACACCCTAAAATCATCACTATGGAAATGATATAAAAAATTGACAATATTTGGTTAAATGATGTTACACAAAAGCAAGGCTACCTGGCATAGCCTCTGTCCTGTGAAATATGTGAGAGTCACAGGGAGGAAAGCAGAAGGAGGAAACTCTTCAAAATAGTTTGACAACAACAGGCTGGGTAAGCCTTTTTGTAACATTGTTTAATATTAGATTTTATAAAAACTTTAATGCCATTATAATGAAATTTTCTTCTAAGGAAACTGAACTGTCTTAGAGGAATAGTTACTGCTTTTCTAAACTGGACATGTTGAAAGATTACATTTCTGTTCAGTCATCTAAAATGTATTGGGTGGGGGAGATATAGTTGAGACAGGGTTTCACTGTCTATATTGTAGCCCTGACTGGCCTGGAACTCTCAATGTAGACCAGGCTAGCCTAGAAATCACAGAAAACTGTCTCTGCTTTCTCGGTGATAGGCTTTAAAGCCCAGTCCAGTATGCCCATCTGAAACTGTAATTTCTTAGAAATAAAAAGAAAGTAAAATATATGCAAATGATGGCCAAACCCACTCATCCCGACCCCAGGGAATTTTCCAGCCCAGAGCCCTGTCCTCATTAGCAACTACAGAGGCCTAGCCATCAGGCAGAAGAAAATGAGAGACAGGACTATTGTAGGTAGAAAGGTGTCGGATTAGGCTGTGTCCTGTTCTGAATTCCTCCAAAAACATTGGAGTTTTCAGGCTGTACCTTGCCCTTTAACTCCAAGTTACAAGCAGCTCCTGACTCTGAAGTGAGGTTGTAGAATGGCTGTGCCCTGGGTAGACACTTGCTCTGCACCATTTTCCTGACATTGCTTCCTGGCACAGACTGATAGTGACTTGTTGCTAGACAGAGATGATACCGACCTATTCATTTGTCAGGATAAGCTGGGAATTAAGGAACTTGAGGGTCCATTAAACTCATATTAGAAAAGCTGGGCCCAAGAACTTACCAGACACAAGAGCCCAAGGAAATGGGGTAACTCCCTCACCTGGTCCTCATAAAGAGATAGACTCCTAGCCCTGAGGTGGTGACAGCCCCGTTTGCCTGTCATGTGACCACTAAGGTTGTGCACCAAGAGACTGACATGAAGAGAATGCTCAGCTCTTCTGTGGTTTGGCTTGGCTTGGTCCCTGCTGTGGATGCAGCCTGCTACCTGCCAGTCTTCCTGTTTGCCTGTCTGGTTCTTCCTCTATTCATCTCCCCGTTTGTTCCTCAGTAGCCTCTGCAGCTGGACTCAACTCTAGAGCTCAACTCAGACTGAGCAGCCTGACAATGCTGTGTAGAGCCTCTCCAGAGACTCCAGCTGGTATCCCTCAGCCCCACAGACTTTTTACATTTCTGTCAGTGCCCCAGCTCTGGCTTCTCAGGCTTCTTTGACATTCGTCCATTCTTTAGCCCTTCAAAGTCTCTGTAACCTATAGATAGACGATAGATAGATTATATATATAATATATATATGATAGATTGATTGATTGATAGATGATAGATATAGATGATAAATACACAAATGGTAGACATAGATAGATAGATAGATAGATAGATAGATAGATAGATAGATAGATAGATAGATAGATAGATACATGAGGAACTTCAACATGCTGTTTTGGAAGATATAATTTGTCTCACACTAGAAACACCAACAAATACATTTCCACAGTCTAAGCTGGCATGGTGGCACATGCCTTTAGTCCCAGCGCTAGGAGCCAGAGGCAGGGGGATCTCTGTAAGACAGATAAGTGATAGATTTACTGCGTGAGCACTATTAAGTCATCAATAAAAGATCCTGTGTTTGCTTCAGTCAGAGCTATCAAGGAAAGCAGGGACCTCTGGCAAATTGCTACCAATGAAACCACCAAACTTTATGAATTAGCTAGTCAGTAAATTCTGACACTGTGGAAAACCAGAAATGTTTATTTGTTTATTTGTATTTTTTTTTTTGAGGCAGGGTTTTCTGTGTATTCCGGAATTCACTGTAGAGACCAGACTGCTCATGAACTCACAGTTTCAAACCAGTGTGTTGAAATTATGACTCTCACCTTGTGAATATGATTTTATTTGGACATACAAACTTTGCCAGTAATAGAATCTAGGGAGGTGGTTCAGTGGATAAGAACTTGCTCTAAAACCCAGGGAACTGAGTTCAAATCTCAGCATTCACATAAAAGCCAGGAGTGGCTATGTGCGTCTGTATTCTCAAAGCTGGAGATGGGGGAGATCCTGCAGATCCTGGAGTTCCTGGCCAGCCAGCCTAGCTAAAACTGTGAGCCTCAGATTTGATGAGAGACCCTGTCTCAAAGAGAAATGTGGGGAGCCATAGTGGAAGACACTTGATGCAGTCCTCTGGCTTCCACACGGGGCTTAAACAGCTGAACACATGTTCATACTTTTGTATATACTTGGCATAACTTCAGTTGAGAAAATGTCCCACTAGGTTGGCTTGTGGGGTATTTTCTTGGTTAATGATTAATGTGGAAGGATCCAGTTCATTGTAGTCAGTGTCTTCCCTGGGCAGGTAGTCCTGAGCTACGTAAGAACGCAAGATGAGCAAGCTGTGAGGAGCAAGCCAGTAAACAGCACCCCTCCATGACCACTGCCCTGACTTCCTTCAGTGGTCAGCTGTTACCCACAAGTGCAAGATGAAATAAATCCTTTCCTTCCCAAGTTGCTTTTGGTCATGCAGAAATAGAAAGCCTAAGACACCACATATGCATTCACATAAGTGTTTGTCATTGTCACTGTAATAAAGTTGAGATTACACTGGATTTAGTTGAGCCCTAACCCAGTGACCAGAGTCTTTAAGAAAAAGGAAATTACTAGGTAATGGTTGCACACACCTTTAATCCTAGCACTCAGGAGGCAGAGGCAGGAGGATCTCTGTGTTTAAAACCAGCCTGGTCTATAGAGTGAGTTCCAGGACAGCTGGGGCTACACAGAGAGACTCTGTCTCAAAAAACAAAAAAAAAAAAAAAACAGAAATGAGGAGGAGGAAGAGGTGGTGGTGGAGAAAGAGGAGGGAGAGGGGGGGAAGGAGGAGAATGAAGAGGAGGAAGTCTGTGCACACGGAGGTTTGTGCAGACACTGGGGAATCAAGTCAGCTTGTGACACAGGAGACAGAGTCTGAAGTGATAAACTAGAAGCCAAAATGTGCCCAGAACTGTGTAAAACAGAGGCAGAGGAGTTTCTTCCTTGGTCTTCTTGAAGGAACCAACCCTACTAACATCTTAGTTTCAAATTCCAGACTCCAGGATGACGGAAAAATCTATATTTGTTGATTTGAGTTAAGCAGTTTATTGGCTTTGTTATATCACCCCTAGGAAATGAATTTAGAGAATTAAATGTGTTGTCTGATGAAAATATGGACAAAACCAAAAAGGAGTGCAACTTACCAAGACAATGGCAAGATCATAATTTTTAGGCATGGGCATTGAGGAAGTCTGCACCCTCATCAGTGACAAGCCCAGAGGTGCCAAGTACAGTTTTATTTTATTATTTTATATTATATATGTAGGTATTTTCCCCGCATGTAGGCCTGTGCACTATATGCATGCCTGGTACCCTAGAAGTTCAGAAGAGGAGACTGGAGCTACAGAGAGCTGTGAGCCGCATGTGGGTACTGGTGAACCCAGGTCCTTTGAAAGATAAGCCAGTTCTCTCAGTAGCTGGGCCATCTCTCCACTCCCACTACACTGTTTCTTTCAAAGACAGCTTGCAAAATAAGAACAACTTTTAAAATTTGTAGCGTTTTGAAGAAAATTGAAAGAATACTAATACTTTATGATGTTGAAATTTTACATGAAATTTTGGCCTGTTAGGTGGCTCAGCGGCTCCCTTGCTGAATGAACCGGATGACTTGATCTCAAAGGTGTCCTCTGATCACCGTGCACACCTCTCTCTCTCTCTCTCTCTCTCTCTCTCTCTCTCTCTCTCTCTCGTAAATAAGATTTAGCTTTTTTCTTTTTCTTTTTCTTTTTTTTTTTCTTTTCTTTTTTTTTTTTTTTTTTGTCTTTTGAGACAGGGTTTCTTTGTGTAATCCAGGCTATGCTGGATCTCACTCTGTAGACCAGGTTAGCTTTGAACTCAGAGATCCATTTGCCCCTGCTGGGCTTAAAGGTGTGCACCATCACTGCCTGACTAAGATTTAACATTTTTAATGAAATTTAAGTTGTATGTTTGTAACAGGACTGTGTACACACAATCACACCTGTGTACTCTATGGCTGCACACGGTAAATACAGATAGATAGATAGATAGATAGATAGATAGATAGATAGATAGATAGATGATAGATACATACTTACATACATAGATACATAGATAGATACATAGATACATAGACACAGAGATAAGCAGACAGATAGACAGACAGACAGATGATAGACAGACAGACAGATAGACATAAAATGATTCCCTGAGATGCAAAAGGAAGGTGAGATTTTCTTCATTTTCATTTCTGAACACCTGTCAATGCTCATTCTCTGCATGCTCTTTGGAGATGTGTAGAAACCTGTATGAAGCTCATTTAAAATCTCCTGTCAGTTTTACTCCCTGGGGATGTTCTCACAGAAAGCTGGGAGCCTTGGCTTTGAAATATAGTCAGTAGAGAAGGCTGTATCTTATCTTCCAAATTCCCTGGGAGGGAAGAAGCCTGATTTTGTCTCACATCTGACTCCAGAGATGAGAAAAAATGTATTATTCCTTTGGATTAAAGGCACTTTAGATGGTCACCCCAATTACCAAGGGGATATGGGATGAGCTGTGTGATGTCAAACAGTGTTTTCAAATCTTTTTATTTCAGGACTATTTTCATTTGTCTTGGAAAGTGTGTCACTGGTTTTGGCTGATAACATTAAAAGGTGAGATTTCCTTCTGTCTTTGCTATCTGTGTAGCGGATTGCTTGTAACAAACATCGCTTTGTCTTAGTAGGTGCTCATAATAAGTAATTCCCTGTTTCTTCCTCTTTAAAGCAGTACTTTCAGGATGGGTAGTGTTACCAGGGAAATTGGGGGTCCTTCTCAGAGTTCTTAGTTTCATTAGTAAAAGAATTTAAGAATGGGCTCAGAAGAAAGCTTGAAGGCAGTTTTATTAGAGTTTAATAGGAAGACTGCAGGGCAAGTAAGCTGTAAACCCCAACACCTGGTCCAGGGAGGAAGGTGGAGAGGAGCTAGAAAGCCTGGCTATTTGAGCTAAGCCGGCATGTTTATCAATGTAAGTCAATTCCATGGCGAGGGGGAAGGGTGCCTCTGAGAAACAGTAAGAAGCTCAAGGTGTTGGGGAGAGCATGTCCGGGATCATGTCAGGATCAGAGGAGAAAGAGGAGGAGGAAGAGGAGGAGGGAGAAAGCCAAGTAGGGAAGGAGAAGGAAGAAGAGAAGAGGAGGAAGAAGAGAAGTAGAGAAAGAGGGAGAAAGTCAAGGAAAGAAAGGGAAGAATGAACTGGGGAGGAGAAGGAGAAAGAGGAGGAAGAGGAGGAGGAGGAAGATGAGGAGGAGGAGAAGGAGGAAGAGGAAGAGGAGGAGGAGAAGGAGGAAGAGGAAGAGGAGGAAGAGGAAGAGGAGGAAGAGGAAGAGGAGGGGGAGGAAGAGGATAGAGGAGGAAGAGGAAGAGGAGGAGGAGGCAGAGGAGGAGGAGGCAGAGGAGGAGGAAGAGGAGGAGGATAGAGGAGGAAGAGGAAGAGGAGGAGGAGGAGGAGGAGGAAGAGGAGGAGGAGGAAGAGGATAGAGGAGGAAGAGGAGGAAGAGGAGGAAGAGGAAGAGGAGGAGGAAGAGGAGGAGGTGGTGGTAGTGGTGGAAAAATGAGATAAAAAGAAGAAAAATAGTTACAGATAGACCTTACAGGGCCTTATGGTTGGTCTGTCTGTAGTGACTGCTAATAGCCAATTATTTTGACAACTGTTTTCTATCAAACCTAACCCTTCCTCAAAAAAGAGACCTCAAAAGCCAGTGAGTGTCTGCTCTCTGAAATCCTGACTTTGGAAGAAGAGTCGCTGGCTGGGCAGTTCCAAACATAGCTTGCCTTAATCAGACAGTCATGGACTTGGTCTCCCCAACCCCTGCCCAATTCTAACCACTTTATGGGGAAATAAAATTCTATCGTGTATACATTCCATATCTTTATTTTGATTATTCACTAATCAGCTGATGAACATCTGGGCTGAGTATACTTCCTTGCTTTTGTGATTAGAGCAGTAACAACAGACATGGCCATGTAAGTGTCTCTGTGGTAGGATATAGAGATCTTTGATGTATGCCCAGGAGTGATATATTTGGGTCTTATAGTAGTTCTAAATTTAGTCTTTTGAGAAGCCTCTGTATTGATTTTAACTTTTAAAATTTAATTTTATTATTTTTATTAGTAGTAATTAATTGATTTTTAGGCAGGCTCTCGCTATGTGGTTCTGGCTGCCCTGGAGCTCACTGTGTAGATCAGTCTAGCCTACGACTTATAACGATCCACCTGCCTCAGCCTCCTCGAGTGCTGGTATGAAAGGCATGTGTCACCAGCAGTTTCGTAAGTATTTTATCGAGCATTTTTGTATCTATGTTCATCACGGAACCACAGTTCTAGAGGTAGGAGGATATGGGAGGGAAGAACCTAAAAATGAGGCGACTAAAGTCTCATGGAATAATAGCCAGTTTTATTTCGAGCATCAGCCAGTTTGTACTCTGAGGGTTAAGCAAGGTCACGTGAGGAAAGTTCACACAAATTCAAGCTGTGTGCAACCACAAAGACAGGCGTTGCCTGGAATCATTACACGACAATAATAAGATAATGAATAATCTGACTCTTGGGTTTTTTTTTGGAGTTTTCCCCCCAGCACTCAGAGTCCTCCTCCCAGAACTCCAT
>NC_141544.1:78660274-78767774 GCF_021556685.1 Rattus norvegicus
TCTTAACTGCCGAGCCAGCTCTCCAGCCTCTGAAGCAGTAACTTTTAAAACTAAGAATTCTAATGTGATACGATTCAAAGATAGACTAACTTGTGCTGACAAATGACAACAGGAACATATTAAACATATTAAAAGTCTGCTTTCTATTACTAAGACATTATGTATTTGTAAGAACAGAATACATTGTATACAGTAAAAACTGCCAACCTTATCATAGTCTCTCATCTGAGCTGAGTGTTTCAGAGAGTGTTTGCTGGTATTGTCTGGTGTGAAGACCTCACATGTACACAGTGCCCATGGTGTGCTCAGAACACGGCTTCAGTGATACCTGGAGACAGCACCAGTAAACAACGGGATGCTATATAGTTGTTTTTGATTTAATTCTTGGTCATTGTGCTTTCAGAAGCCTTTCAGTGTTACCAAGATTTTCTCAAGTCTCACTGAGTTGTGCAACCTGTCTGATTGCAATCTACAGAGAAATGGTACTTATCTATAAAAAACGTTAAAAACAAAAACGCCTAGATCTTTACTGCCACTTCCTTTGATCTGAAGGGGAAGGGGGGTGAACCTAAACCTCAGTATACAACCTTTGTTCACAATGCCCAGCGGCTGGCACCTGGGACGTCCTGGCTGATATCACCAGTATCTTTCACATCTCTTCTTTGTACCAATATCTGCCCATACCTAGCTCTTTTCTATTTTCAAAAATGTTTAACTCCAAGAAACGAAAGTAACAACTTTCGGAACCCAAACCCCCATCCCTCAACTGCCTTCTGACTTCCGGGTCTTCCTATTCAGTCAACCTTCTGGAATGATCTGGGTTTTTTGTTCTTTTTTTTTTTTTTATTTTATTTATTTTATTTATATGGGTACACTGTAGCTGTCCTCAGACACACCAGAGGAGGGCATCAGATCCCATTACAGATGGTTGTGAGCTACCATGTGGTTGCTGGGTATTGAACTCAGGACCTTTGGAAGAGCAGCCAGTGCTCTTAACTGCTGAGCCACCTCTCCAGCCCCAAGATCTGGGTATTTTGTTGCCTCTGCTTCCTTCCTTTTTTCACACCTCGGTCCTCTTCAGATTCCCCTACTCCCAGCACCTCCCTGTTCTCCATCAGATGGTGCTATCAAGGTCCCCCAGAGGGCCACCATACCCTAGCCCTAAGCAGCAAAGCCTCCCTTAAATGTGTGTCCCAAATATTCACTCATCACTCCTTGAGGATACACAGATTCTCAGACTCTTCTCATCCTTGTCACAGTCGGCCCATCTCACTCCTGTATTTAGCTTCTTGCCTGGGCCACTCCTGGATGAATTTTTGATATCCTTCGGCCAATCTTGCCTCCAGTGGAAGCTTAGAAGTTATCAAGTTCTTCGGGGGGTGGGCGCCCCAAGAGCCCTCCATCTGCAACGGGACCAGGGCTCTCTCTGTAGCACCCAGGTCAGTTTGGTTTCTTTCACTCACGTCGAACTCAGCCACCATGCAGCAGCCTAAGTGATTTTGTGCCAGCCCCACCAACCAAGTCATTTCTCAATAGCCCACAGGTTCTCTGGTGTCATGTCCCTTGCTTGTAAGTGCTTCTTGACCTTCCCATAATCAGGCTAGGAGCCCTTGCTCTTTTGCTCCAACAACACCTTTCTCCCTAGAGCTGTCTACTGTCTCCTGTGTCCCCATACCCATGTCCCTCCGTTGAATACTCAGAAAGCATGGACACCTAGCACCCGGTCCTCAAAACTGAGAGTTTGCAAACACAAAGTGTGCACAGATGAGAAAACAGAATTCAGAAGCAGGAAAGGCAGAACAAATTCCCGTGAGTGGTCCCCAAGCGAGCAGGCCTGCTCACTCGGATAATTTTGCAGGCGCTTTCCTTTTCTTATACAATGCGGGTTTCAGGTACCCCGAAACTCTCCTAGTGATGGAGCCAAGCTCTGCTGTGGCCCTGGTGGAGTGCGGGCGGGGCCCAGCTTGGGAGCCGCTATGGAGGTGGCCTGGAGGCTAGAGCCCGGGGATGGAGGATGGCAGACGTCAGCTCTTTGAGATTGACTCGCTTCTGTTAGGGACAAGAGAACAAAGTGGGGGGACTGGGTGTGCCCCGGGCCCGAGTGTGTGCGGATTGTTGCACTATTCCAATCCCGAGACAGCGAGGTGAAGATAGAAACTAAGGGCGGGGAGGGGTTTCCAGGAAATGAAAGTGAAAGAAGTAAGTTAAAACTCTGGGCAGTTTTGGTTGATCCAGAAGTCGCTGCTTCCTAGTTCAGTCAGGATGGCAGCGTCGGGTCCCTTCCCGCTGCTGGTCGAGGGCTCTTGGGGTCCCGACCCCCCGAAGAACTTGATCAACAAGTTGCAAATGTACTTCCAGAGCCGGAAGAAATCTGGAGGAGGGGAGTGCGAGGTCGTCCCGGAGCCCGGGAACCCAGCACGCTTCCTGGTGCTCTTCTCCCCGGAGGATGGTGAGGGGCGCGAAGGTCGGGGAGGGTCGCCCCGCGCGGGTTTCGGGGCCACGGGCGGCAGGCCCAGTACTCGGCTGCAGGAGCCGGAGATCGTGGAGGCAGAATCTGGATGACAGCACAACCCAGAGCGGCGTTCCCTTGCTTTTCCAGTCGCTCCCTGGAGCCATCTATCTTCCCGTGTTGTTCGTTGTTTTAACTTTCCTGTTTTTATTATTCAGGTGAGGCAGGAAAAGAATTAAGAAACGCGAGGAGTCCTGGGTCAGCTAGCACCGCAGGGTTTTTTGGGAAATGAGCTTGAGAAGGGGATGCCCTGGAGCTCTTGTGCCACAGTTGGAGGGCGGGGGAGGGGAGGGGGGAGGGGGAGCCTTGTACCTGCCTCGTTCTTCAGCCGCAAGATGACCTGAGGTAGCTGTTAGCTTTGAACCCAGGCTGGGTGTGTTCCCTCATCTCCGGAAGGCCTCTGAACAGTTAAGCCGTTGAATGTTCCACCACCTCTGTCCACCTTCCTCGATAGCTTCCTCAGGCGATCGAGTGGAAGTCCCAGACCTATGGCTTCCGGAAAGCCACCATTTGTTAACATCTGAGATTTTGCAGACCAGGGTCATCCTCAGAGTGCAGAGAGTTCCTCCTTCTTGTCCTTGCATTTGGAGGAAACATTTGGGCCAGAGGAGAGGCAAGGAGGCTGAGGAGACCAGGCAAGGTAACAACAGCCCAGCAGAGACCCAAGAAGGAAAAAAAATGAAAGCAAGAGAGAGGGTTTCAGTAAGCCTGGGTAGGAGGACACAAGAGGCCTGCGTGGCTGCGACCCCTTCCGGAAAACATTGGTTTGATTTCACTAGAGAGCGCTCAATGGGCAGCTGGTAGAAGAATTTCCTTCTCACTTTTCCTAGACCCATGGTTCTCAACCTTCCTAGTGCTGCGGTTCCTTTAACACAGTTCTGCAGGTTGTGGTGACCCCAACCACAAAATTATTTTTGCTACTTCATAACTGTAACCTTGCTTATTATTGTGAACCATGATAGAATCCCCATGAAAGGATCATTAGAGCTGAAGGGGTCGCGACCCACAGGTTGAGAACCACCGCAGAGGGTGGGGGGGGGGTTCCCAGTTTGAGTCCAGTTCTCAGTATCCCAGAAGACATGACCTGTATGGAGAGCGTTTTTCACTAGAGTGCCACTATCCTCAAATGTTGGTCACATGTTAGGGGTGCAGATTACTGGCAACCTGGTCCCAGGAGAGGTTGGGGTAACTAGATATGTCCAGCTCCACCCTAAATACTGTAGTAACAGTGAGTATTGGCTGAATAGGATCATGTAACACCAGCCCTCCGAAGTGACCTGGACATGCTAAACATTAAAAAAAAAAAAGCCTCCATTGTTTATTGAGAACCTCAAACCAACAAAACAGAGAGACTATATCTAAGATATTGGTAGTATACTGAAATACACAGCACGGAAAAATTATTGTTGTGATAATACAATTCCAGTTTTAGTGTTTACAGCAGGCCCCTGGGCTGGCCATGTGACTCAGCCCTGAAAGGCTGGGCTCACAATGAAATTCACCAAAAGCAGATAGAGATCTGCTCAACGTCCACCCTACAGGGCTCCTAGCACGAAGCCCCCCCACTTCTTCCAGACTGCTCCAGGTCATCCCTCTAGTTTTACTCCCAACACAGATGACTCAAAATCGATTAAAATTTAACCTTGTGGAGGGGCAGTCTTCAGGGAGACTAGAATCTAGTCACTTTCGGTTTCCTGTTTGAGGCACCGCTTCCTCAGTGGCAAGTCATCTGGAATTTCCCTGCAACAAACTTAAGAGCAGCAGCTTGTTTTTCCTGTAAAGAGCACCACTCTCAGGCCCAGAAGAAGCCCAAGCAGGCCTAACCATTCACGTATATCTACAATAGCTGGACAGGACTACTGAGCCTCCCAGCATCCCCTCCCCAGTAGAAATTAGCTTGTGGAGGTAGGAATCGGAAGATCTGACCTTTGTAGGCTGATTGGATTTGTGTACAATACAGTATGCATCCGCTTACTGTGTTTTTCCCTTAGGACTTTGAGCCTGCCAGTCAGTGGCTTTGAATGAGCTACCCTCTCAAACTGTAACTCAAAACACTGTAAACCCCACTTCAGATGGGCACGCTTTATCATGCTTTCCAGTCCCAATTTGGCTCCTGTTTATTGTGCAAGGGCCTAGGTATCCTTGAAGTAAGGAAACGTATCTTCTTAAAAATAAACAAACAAACAAATAAATAAACGAATATTTTGCCGGGTGGTAGTAACTTACACCTTTAATCCCTGCTCTCGGGAGGTAGAAGCAGACAGATCTCGGAGTTCAAGCCCAGCCTGGTCTGTGGAGAGAGTTCCAGGAAAGTCAGGAATGCACAGAGAAACACTGCCTCAAACAAACACACAAACGAACAACAAAAAAGATTTATTTTTATTGTATGTGTATGGGCGTTTGCCTGCTTATAGCTACCACATGCATGCAATCCTTGCAGAGGCCAGAAGAGGGCGTCAGCTCCCCTGGAACTGGGGCTACAGACTGTGTAGGTCGGTTATGTGGATGGATTCTGGTAACCAAATCTGAATCGTCTAGAAGAGCAGGTAGTAAAATATTAACCACGGAGCCATCTCTCCAACCCTAGAACTCACCATTTTCTTAAGTAAAACTGAACATAGATGACCTGAGGTGGGTGAAAGGGGGAGGTTAGACACCAGAATTTTGCCTTCTCCCAGATACACGTTGGCGGGAACCATATACTGTTGATGCCGCCAGTGCTTTCTGAGGTGCTCATACACCCTGCACACAATCTACAAAGAGGTGAACATGTCTGGATGCCTTGGATGGACTTTACCAAAGTCCAGGGTAGAAGAAAAGGAGAGAAATACATAGGCACATGACATTAGGTCACGGGCTTCCATTTAGGTCTCCTCAGTCCTCTCGACAGCCCAGTACTCTCTGGAAACTCCTGTCTACTCACAGTTAGAGCCAGATAGATGTTCCTTCATGGATGGATTATAGCCCCTGTATCTGGGGGGATCATCTAAGTGAGGTCCCCTTTGGCCTGCCCTCTTCATGGCTGAGGCGGGAGAACACTCATGCCTCCCTTTATGACAGGCTTAGAGCTCACTAGAGCTGAATAGGACCCCCACGTTTGGTTGCAGCTGTGAACAGCGGCTCTGTGTAACTCTCTCCTAGATCCGTTTGTACCATCTTCTATGCTGGCCACACCCCCTTTTCCTTCCCAGTTCTCCCTGGTCTGAACTACACTGATTTTGATTTTCCACTTCTCTCTCTCTCTCTCTCTCTCTCTCTCTCTCTCTCTCTCTCTCTCTCTCTCTCTCTCTCTTTGGTTCTTTTTTTTTTTTTTTTTTTTTCGGAGCTGGGGACCGAACCCAGGGCCTTGCGCTCGCTAGGTAAGCGCTCTACCACTGAGCCAAATCCCCAACCCTCCACTTCTCTCTCTTGCCGCCCCCTTCCCATGTTTCAGTCTATGTTTTCGTAGCTCTTCCTGTGATTGGCAGCATTTCCCGAGAATTCGTTATGTGGGGAAACCTCTGCTCCAGAGGTGTTTATTTCTCTATAGCTACCCAGGTAGTTTATGACAGAGTTGGAAATCAAATGGCAAGGATTCAGCTGTCCTGTGCTCTAATTCCGTTTTTGCAAATATCCTCTATTCTGTTTTTTCTTTTCTTTTTTTTTTTTTTTTTTTGGAGCTGGGGACCGAACCCAGGGCCTTGCACTTGCTAGGCAAGCGCTCTACCACTGAGCTAAATCCCCAACCCTCTCTATTCTGTTTTTTTTCTGCCCCTTTTAGTACCAGATATGGTTCTTCATCATTGTAAGTGAAGGTGTTGGTTAAAATGGCTGGACTCCTGGTCATTCTGATAATGGCCGGCTGGGTCACCTTCCTAAAACATGGCTTCCATAGACCCAATCGTCCCTGTGATTTTAGATATTTCTATCTTCAGTGCCTACTGAGTACAGTACAGGTTCTCTGCTACTAAACTCTATACATCTTCAAGGTAATACCCTTTGCACATGGACTCAAGACAACCCCTATTAACCTCACGAGTCGCTAAGAAGACTGAGGCTTCCTAAGTAAGATTTGTTTAGCAGGACTTAGAGTATTCACCAGAGTTCTGTTACTGTGACAATGTATCCGAGATAATCAGCTTGACTAGAGGAAGGGTTTATCTGGGCTCAACAATTCTGGAGTTTTCAGTCTACAGTCAGTTGGCCTGCTGGTTTTGGGACAGTGGCACAAGGCAGTACACCCTGTCGAGAACTCTTGGCTATGAAGTGATAAAGGCAGAAAGGACAGGGGGTCGCAGGATCATCTTCTCCCCTTCCTCCCAGAGAATCGGCTCCCATGACCTAACGTCCTTTCCTTAGGCCCCACCCCTTAAAGCTTCTGAAACTGTTAGCACTATGAGATAGGCAAATGACTTGTAGTTTCCAGGCCCCCAGGGATGCTCCATAACTAATCTAAAGCAGTGAGTTCTAGAAAGTAAGCAGGGCATGACAGTATGACCCGAGCACTTGGGAGCAAGGGCTAGACTAGCCAAGGCTACACAGTAAGTAAGACCTTGTCTCACAACACCACCCAAGTAAGTTTAGGGGCAGGGAATGTTTTACTAAGGAAGAGAGCTTACTGGGTACGTGTGAGGCCAGAGTTTGAATCTCCACCACCCTTGTAACAGCTAAGCATGGCTACGAGTGCCCAGTGGAATCTTGGCAGATCCCAAGAGCTCCCTGGCCAGTAAGCCAAGCCGAAAGGGTAAAACTTGAGGTTCAGTTGAGAGACCCGGTTGGTTTCCAGGCCAGAAGACAGAGAGCAACGGAGATACTCAGTGTCCTGCTGTGGGCTTCACACGAGCAGGGGTGCACATCCATCCACATGCACCACACGCACCACACACACCACGTGCACACAACGTGATAACACACACAACATACTCAGTTTAAAGCTGAGAGTCAAATCCGTCTGTTAAGTTTTCCTTCTATAGAGTTTGCTTCTCAGAGATGCTGCCTGAGCTGCTGACTAAGAATGATGACGACTGGGGTTGGGGATTTAGCTCAGTGGTAGAGCGCTTGCCTAGCAAGCACAAGGCCCTGGGTTCGGTCCCCAGCTCCGAAAAATAGAAAAGAAAAAAAAGAATGGTGACGACTGGGGTTGGGGATTTGGCTCAGTGGTAGAGCGCTTGCCTAGCAAGCACAAGGCCCTGGGTTTGGTCCCCAGCTCCGAAAAATAGAAAAGAAATAAGAAAAAAAAAAAGAATGGTGACGACTATAGAAATCACGTAAATAATTATCTAAGGGAAGATCAATTGCAGTTTGGCTTAAAACTTTTTTCCTTCTTAATATCTCAGTTCGGCAGAATGTTCTGGAGAAAGAGAATCATGAGTTAGTGTGGCAAGGAAAAGGAACATTCAAAATGACCGTCCAGTTGCCCGCAGACCCAGGGCAAGCCTCAGTCTCTAAGAAGGCAATTCCAGAAGAGGTAAGGAAACCTAGGAGGGACTCGAAAGGGCACAGGGTGTTATTCTGAGGTATGTGGGGATCTTGGTGATGAAAATACAATAACTATGTGTGGGTGAGGTGGCTCATGACTTAAATCCCAGCTCTAGGGAGGTAGAGGTAGGCAGAGTTCAAGATTAGCCTGGTCTACAAAGCAAGTCCAGGCCAGCCATAGTGACACTGTCGATGAAATAAAGAAAGAGGAAAGAAAGAAAGAGAAAGATGGTAAACCAAAGCCTAAGTCACACTAGGGTAAAAACAGAAGCTTGGAACTGTGCTGGGAGGGAAGGCTACAAATGATGACGAAACAGTTACTTTTGACACTTTTGGAAGAGTCTAGATTTGGAGAGGTGCAGTAGTAATGAATTTGGGGTGTTGAAGTTTGCATTTTGGCTTCCTTATAAGCAGAAGCCTGCGGTCCTGAGAGGCCGGCAGGTCACTGTGTATTCTGTGTTCCCTCAAGTGTGAAGGAGATTGTCAGGGACCTCTGTGAAGCACATGCACTGTGCTCACACAGTAATCATGAAATAAGTACTCTGTGTTGGGAAAGCATGGGCCGAGCCTTCTTACCTTTGGCACGGGCTGGGGACTCTTGTGTGTGTCTACTTTTGTCACTGATCGCTGTGGCCAGCAAGAAGACAGCTGTGACGTGTAGCCTTGGATGTACTCAACAGTTCATAACCCAAGTGTGTCTCTATCACTTCAGCTTAACTTATGCCTCCAGTCTGGCCCAAGGGATGCCTTATTTATACAAAGAAATGATTTGTGTATTGATGCTTTCTTACTGTTTGGGTTTTAGGAGTCCAAGACAAAAGAAGATGCTGTGAAACCAGGTAAAGTCTCAGCGAGGGCGGGCAGTTTTGTGTTTATTAAACGCGTTGCTTAGGAGATTTTTCCCTCGAGTCACACCACGCAGGATCTGCTCAGCTTGGAGCTGCGTTGAGTTGCATCACTCAGGTCTCAGCTAAATGTGTATGAAGCGCTCCCTGAGGGAGCCGCTTCAGCTCTTAGAGCTCCCAGCAGAGAGCTCCTTCTGGTGCTGGGAGATGTCTGCAGATGAGGAGGCAGGAAGGAGACCTAGGAGGTGGTGATGGACGCTTGTGCCTGGGTGGCAAAGAACAGCAAGGACAGGATGTGTAGTGGATTTTGTGTGGCTCTCTGGGTACCCGGCGCTCTGTGAGGAGCACTGGGTGTGTCCTCAGTGGACCCCAGCTCCCCAGCTCTTTCTTCCTCACTGGCTGCAGGGAACAGCCAGTACTGGGGCTAGGCTGGGGACTCCTGCTTCACTAGTGGGTAGGCAGGGTCCACGTCCTGCCCCAGACTTTAGTGAAGACTAACATCTGTGTGAAGGGTAACAAAGGAAGAACCATGCCAGGTAGGATAAACAAGAGCAACAGAGATGCAGATGCTCAAACCTTGGGAAAAGGAATTCTTCCTTTCCCTCCATCACTCTCTGCCTTCTGGCCTGGAGCCTGGGTCTCTCACTGAACCTGAAGTTTGCCCTTTTGGCTAGGTGTGCTGGCCAGGGAGGGAGCTCTTGGTTTCTGTCCATCTCCGCCCTCTAGACTGGGCACACAGAGCCATGCTCAGCTGTTACAAGGGTGCTGGCCTGCTTAGGCAACGAGCTATCTCAGCCAGTGAGTCATTTCTCATTAATAATGTTAGAGCGTTAATCTTTAAACCGTTATTTTGTTTAGCATGAGTGTGTGCACATCATCAGACACCCTTGCTTGCCTGGAGTGAGCCAAAGAGTGAGTGCGCTAATTCAGGGAGCCTCAGCTGTGTGCCACATGCCAGCGACACGTGAGGAAAGCTATGCCTTGTTTTTAGAAGCTCCACCCTGTAATTAGAGTTTAGTACTTGTGAGCACGTGAGGGATGATATCTCAGAAAGACAAAACCGAAAAAAGTAATGAAAGTCAAATTAATTCCAACAACAGAAAACAATGCTATGTTTTAGTTTTTGTATTTATTTTTTGAGACGGGAGTTTCTCTATGTAGCCATGGCTGTCCCGGAACTTACTCTGTAGACCAGGCTGGCATCGAACTCACAGAGATCCACCTGCCTCTGCCTCCCCAGTGCTGGGGTTAAAAGTGTGGGCCACCACACCTGGTGCTGCATTTGTTTTTAATTCACCAAAGCAAAAGCTTCATTATGTAAGATTTCCTTTTCTCTGAGTTTTCCAAGAGGTGAGGAAAATTAGGGATGAGGGCGTGTCTTAGCCTAATTTACTTTGATGATACCTTTCACCTTTCACTGTCACTTCCAAATTTTTCAGGTGATTTGGACACAACACCTTCTCCCAGCAGCAGATCAGAAGAAATGGAAGATGTCCCAAAAGAATGTGAAAATATTTCCTCCATGGTGGCATTTGAACAACTGCCCGAGAAAGTATCGGAGATGGTGCTGACCTTCCTGGTGGAGAATATAAGTGGCCTCCCTAGTGATGATTTTAAGGTGGAATTGATCCGAGATTTCGCTGTTGCTGTGGTTACCTTTCAGAAGCCTATAGGTGAGCTCCAGGGGCCACTGCGTTCCCAGGCTTCTGTGTACCACTCCCCAGCATCTGAGATGTCTCTGATGGTTTGGTTCTTTGCTCTAGGGAGTAAAAGAGGTCTCTAAGTCAATACAGATGCTCCCCCACCCCAAATTTTTGAAAGAGAAACAAAGTAATTTTGAGATCAGATTCGGGTATATGCAATAGACTGCCCGTTATTATATGGCTGCCTAAGTCGGGCTTGGGGTTGGGGGCGGGGCAGAAAGTCTAAATGAATGAGCTTGAACTTTTACATCCCTGGGAGGAGTAAAGACTGACTTGTTACCATGCTGCACTCACTGGGAGGCACTAATGCCACCAAACTTACCCTTAGTCAGGCACCTGCTAATCTCTGCACGTGTTGATGTATTCATTCCTTTCAATAACCCGCAACAGGGGCTCAGTGGTACCAAGAGAGAGCCCGAGGAACTGGATTGAGCCCAGGCAGCTCACCTCAGCTCACCTCCGCTCCCCTTTCTCCTGCCACTTTATTGTGCTTCTCCCTGGTAGAACCCTTTCATGGTCATACATGCAGGGATGAGAGAGCCCGGAAAATGAATGCCCTGGCCAGCAAGAGGGCAGAACAGGCAAAGGCACTTCCTGCCAAGCCTGACAGCTAGAGTTTGATCCCTGGGACTCATACAAAATGAGGTCATTGTCTCAAGCAAGTGCCATCTCTACCTAGAACGGGGCAAATTCCAAACCCAAGCCCTGATGTCCCATGGCCATGGCAGTGATGTGTCAGTCAAGTTCACAGGAGGTGTGGTCAGAATTCTAGCCTTGTCACTTAACTAGTTGTATGAAGCTCACCAAGGTATGTTCTCCGTCCCTTATCCACTCATGTATAAAAAGGGCATGGCCATTATATAAATCCCTGTGAGGGTTGAATGAGGTGATACTTAAAATAGTAAGGATTCGATAAAGGGCACTGTTATTATTTCAAAATTATTATTTCTTATAAAGGGAAGTTTAAAGATTTGTTTATTTTATGTGTATGCTTTGCTAGTGTGCATGCAGTGCCAGGAGAGGTCAGTAGAGGGCATTGTGTTCCCTGGAACTGGATCCCACTTCTGGTGGATGCTGGGATCTGAATCACTTCACAATCCTCTGCAAAGGTTTGTGCTCTGGGTGCTGTTAACTTCTGAACCTTCTCTCCAGACCCATAAAGGGAACTGTAGACTTCAATGACGTAGCTTCTGTTCACTGAGCAACAGTCTTGAACACATACTGTGTTAGCTCTCTGCTACTGTAGCAGATAAACTGAGCCGATCGGCCTACAAAAAGCAAGGTTTATTCTAGCTCACAGTTTTGCGTGGCCTCAGTCCTCAATCAGTAGACACGTTGACAGCTTGTGGAAGACTGTTTATCTCAATGGCTAGGAGAGACAGAGGGAAGCCAGGGTCCCTCGGTGAAGGGAGCATTTCTCACAGGCCTCGCTTGTGAGGTGAGCCACTGCTTCTCAATAGCATCCTGTGGAGGGCTGATCCTGCTAACACACGAGCCTCTGTGGCAGTTTAGATCCAAACTGGAGCTATTGCTCTGGGCCATGTGCTAACTTAGGACCCGGGGCCCAACAGCGTTCCCTCTCTGGAGGAACTCAGCTTGGGGACAGGAAGGAGGCATGTACGTAAATGAATAATGACGATGAAAGAGAAGTTGCCTCTCAGATGTGGCAGAACCTGTGGGGATCGGGAGACAAGGATGTAGCATCATCGCTGGGCTGAGTATGGGCTCCAGCAGTGTTGCCTGACCCTGAACTACACCAAGCTCGTTTCATGCTGCCTCTGTTCCCTCCCTTTATCCACTTGGCAACTGTCCTTTAGAGGGCGACCCTCCTTCCAACTAAAACCACATAGAGATATACTCCCAGTCTGAGTCCCAGCTTTATCTGTTCCTTGTTGGATGTCCAGAAAGCCATTCATTTGTGTTCAGTCAAACACTGGGAAATGATATACAAGCAAGGACTTCTTCATTGATTCCCAGATTCCAGCACAGTAATTGGCACATCGTAGGACCACCGTCCACCGTGTTAATTAAGAGAACTAGTTGGGCTGAGTCCTGAAGGGTAAATAGGACCAAATGAGGAAGCGGAGTAGCATGATTGGATTTGACCCTCAGCATCACAATGAAACAAAGATGTCTCCCACATTGGAGAAGGGTGGTGCAGACACAGGCAATTGAATATACAAGGACAGAAGAGGAAGATTTTAAAAACATGACTAGGTTTTTTGTTTTGTTTTATTTTGTTTTTGATTTGTGGCAACATAAAGACAAAATTGGAAAGAGTTGCCTGGACATGAGTTTGATTCCGGTAGCCTGGCTGTGGGTGTGGGTGCTGTGAGAAAATGGGGAGAAGGGTGGGGTGGTAACAGGGAGAGGGGCTGGGTTGCAAGAAAGCACCCAGGAGGGTTGGCTGTGTGTAAAGGCCAGCTCAGTGGCAGAAGGTAGAGCAATGGGTAGTTCTCTCCTCTCCGTTGTAGCCAAACCTTCAATACTGTACAGAGATGTCATCGGGATTTTCTCATTTCATACTTTTTCTTTTTTGTAGATACCAAAAAATTTATTATTGATTGTATCAGCCACCGCTCAAATCAACAACTCCAACTTGTCCCGAGACTTCTGGAAACGACCAATGTAGTGAGGGTGGAGAACCTGCCTCCTGGGGTGGATGATTACCAGCTGCAACTCTTCTTTGAAAACCCTTTCAACGGGGGTGGTAGGGTCGCCCGAGTTGAGTGTTTCCCCAAAGAGAGTTCGGCGCTGGTTGAGTTTTGTGACAGCAAAGGTTTGTGTCTCAGCCGACCCCCCTGGTACAACCCATATGGGCACAACTCATATGATTGGCCATTACAGCAGTTACTTAAACCCTCGTGTGTTTGACCACTAATCTGTCAGAAATGGCGTCAGTCTCTCATTCGCCTGGATTTGGTGCAGAATGAGGCAGGGATGAAGGTTCTCACAGAGCAACACAAGCTGATGGGAGACAAAGTGGGGTGAATCCATGACTGGAAGAGTGGCCATTCCCAGAACGTATGATAGGCTATATTCATGAAGAGATAGATGTGTGTTTAGTTCCCCATATTGATTCTCAAATTGATTTCAGCAAGGTTAGGTAAAGATGCATACATGTGGTTCTACAAAGCATTTGTAGTTCTCCCTTCTATCACTGTGTGGAGGTAGGACTTACGGGGACATTTTCTCATAACCTCAGGAGGGAGACTGAAAGTCATATTGACGATGAGGTCCTCAGTGGTCTCCAGTCGCATGGACGTGTGCGTTCGAATTCTGATTGGTGTTCACTGGCTTATGACCTTTAACCCTCTGACCTTTGTTTTTCCCGTCTGTCGAGATAGCGAGTTAGGAGTTACTTCAGAGGAGTGCAGTGAGAATTAAATAATCCCTGTAGTGCTTGGCCAGGGGTGGTGCTGAGTCCATGTTAAAGGTTACTTGGGCTGTCCCGGGGTCCTACCTCTCTGGAGCCACTGTGGGAGGTTGGGCCTACATCTCTGGGCCTCTGAAGGTCACATTCTTTCTCCCTGGCCTGATACCTGCCCTAGGACTAAGTCATACACAAGGGCATTATTTTTTTTTAGCATCTTTCTACCATAGGTGCTGTTTAAATCCAAGTTGTTGCTAGATTGACTCTCATTTCCAGGCTACTTACACTTGCTTACTACCAACAACTATAAAAATGTGAGATGTGAGGAGAGTCCTATGGGGGAGAGAGAGGGAGGGAAGGAGAGAAGGAGAGAGAGAGAGAGAGAGAGAGAGAAAGAGAGAGAGAGAGAGAGAGAGAGAGAGAGAGAGAGAGAGAGAGAGAGAATAAATGAGAGTGTTACCAGGGCCAGGATGAGGTAGCCATCCTGGTACATGTGGTGGCTGGGAGATTATGGTGGGGAAGGCCTTACTATGTTGTGACCTCTGGGGCTGGGCTCTCCAGAGACTGTGAGGATAATTTTGATTTGGTTCTAGGGTAAGAACATGGGTCTGGGTTGGCCTGTGCTGGCATTTAACTCAGATACCCCATTCTATGGAAGCCCGATGTTTCCCAGACTCGGCTTCCTCAGCTGCTGCTAAGGCAGAGATAGACTCTCTACCTGAGAAGGCCATTGACAGGATTAAAGGCATTAAACCCACGTACAAGGCCTGGGGAAGCAATGAAGAGTGCGGGCACAGTTATGGTCCTGTGAAGATATTAGCACATTTAAGCTGAGTATGAAAGTTAAATTCTGGGGTTGCGGATTTGGCTCAGTGGTAGAGCGCTTGCCTAGCAAGCGCAAGGCCCTGGGTTCGGTCCCCAGCTCCGGAAAAAAAAAAAAAAAAAGAAAAAAGAAGAAAGTTAAATTCTGGGACTACACAGGAAGGGACAGACGCCACAGTCCTCCACTCTGAGGATTAAAATGTTCTTCGTGTTGGCACACACATCAACCGAGTGCTTGTTTGTATCTGTTTTGTTATCGTGTCACATATATCGGTGACATCAGGAAAACAATAGAATGGAACACGATTTAATTATAGAGTATATAAAGTAATTATTGCATTAAATAAAGTCCACCTTGCGAAGTCAGTTCGTATCGGTTTACGTCTGAGCTTGTGGGAGAATGCTACCTTTAAGTTCTGCAAACACCCGAGACTTTTGTCCTCTAGAAAAGTTTGTGTTCTTTTGAAAGATTATTGCTATTTATTTTCTGTCTGTCTGTCTGTCTGTTTTGTTTTCAAAGTGTTAGACACCATTATGGCCAAGAAACACAGTTTCAACAAGATGCCGCTGTCTGTCTTCCCATATTACCCCTCCCTGGGCACAGCCTTGTATGGTGAGGAGAAGCCTCTGGTCAAGCTTCCAGCATCTTTCCAGGAGTCCCTGGATCTTCCTTTGTGGAAGTTCTTTCAGAAAAATGATCATCTGATGGAGGAGATAAATGATGAAATGAGGCACTGTCACTGCGAGCTGACGTGGTCTGAAATCAACGGTAAACTGACCGTCAGACCGGCCGCCACCTTAGTCAGTCACAGACCGAGCATCAAGACCTGGCAGAGGGATGCGTCCGCAGCACTCTCTGGCATCAGGTCTAAATATGATGTGATGGTGTTTGAAGTGTGCTCGCCAGTATGGGACATCATAAAGCATGAGTTAGGAGATGACAGGGTTTTGATTGAGTTTGAGAAGGAGAGTCTGAATGTAGCAGGAAAATCAGAAGATGTCCAAGGCATTAGCCAGCAAATCAGGGAACTAATAGAGCGCACCACTGAAAAGCTCAGAAGGGAAGAGCAGAGTCTGGAGGAGAAAGTGGCCATTTCCTCGGGAAAGCATTTTCTTCTGTACCACAGTGGCTTCCTGAAGGATCTAAGCAAAGAGTACCCGGAGATGGAGATCTCTTACGATGCCACGGCTCAGTACCTGTGCATTAAAGGCCTCCGTGCAGATGTGTACAAAGTAAAGTGTGAAATCCAAGAAAAGGTGTTTTCCATGGCTCAGAAAAATGTCCCGGTTTCTTCCGAAGTCTTCAGATTTCTGCAGCAAGTAGACGGTCAGAGACTCTCCAATGCTCTGTTCAAGGCTCAGAACATTCTTGCCACATACGAGCTGAAAGATAACGCTCTTTTCTTAATTGGAAGTTCTCCCAAAGATCTGGCAGAAGCTGAGGCCAAAATGCTCAGTGCTTTAAGTCATAAGCACATTGAAGTTGAGGACAAGGAAGTTCTGAGAAGTAATGTGTGGAAGAAGAAAATTCACCCTCTGCAAAAGAGACACGGCTCCTACGCAGCCATTATGGTCAAGAATGAGTTGACGTCGGGAGTCCCGGCTGAGGTCGTCATCGCCGGCTGTGTGAAAGAAGTCAATGAAATTCATAGGCAGCTTTTCGAGTTTTTGGAAAACCACATGAAAGTTGAAAGAGTGGTCAAAATCGATCCACCCTTGATTATTGACTATTTAAAGACAGACAAGAGGCTACTGTCAAAGACAAAGAAGGCAAATGTGAGTGTGAGTTTCAAGACTAAAGATGATCCAAACAGCATTTTGTTACTTGGCTCCAAGAGCAAAGTTCTAGAGTGCCTGGATACAGTCAAGGAAATCCGGGATTCAGTCTGCGTCAGAAAATTCCAGACTGACAAAGCCGGTGCCAGGCACTTCTTCCAGGATAAAGAATTCTATTACAAAATGGAGATCAGACGTCTGTATGGATGCATCGTTGAACTGAAGGAGGGTGAAGAGGGGGAGGAAGACAGCCTTAAGGAGCAGAAGTGCTACTTACAGAGGGACATAGGCCCTGGGGTTACACTGATTGTCCACGAGGGAGACCTGAGTCTGTTTCCTGTTGATGTGGTAGTGAACGCAGCCAATGAGAGCCTTAAGCACATCGATGGCCTCGCGGGCACTCTCTCAAAGGCTGCGGGCCCCAGCCTCCAAGCAGAATGTGACCTGATCGTGAAAAAGGGAGGCATGGTCCCACCCGGCAATGCTGTTATCTCAAAAGCAGGCAAGCTCCCTTGTCGTTATGTCATCCATGCCGTAGGGCCTCGATGGAAGGGAGATAAGGTCCTGGAGTGTGTGAACCTCCTGAAGAAAGCTGTGAAACAAAGTCTCACTTTAGCTGAAGAGTACAAGTGCCAGTCCATAGCCATACCAGCGATCAGCTCTGGGATCTTTGATTTTCCCTTAGACCTGTGCGTGGCATCCATTGCTTCAGCCATCAAGGACAACGTCCAACAGAAGCAGAACACGCACTCCGTGAAAAAGATTTATCTGGTGGACGTATCTGCAAAGGTTGCCAAGGCCTTTGCTGAAGCTGTCAAGACTACATATAGAGATATCCTTTCTCCAGCCAGTGTTAAAGCATTAGTACCACCTGGGAAAATGCCCCAGAAGCAAGGCAAGCTGCTGGTGTCACCAGAAGGCTTGAACATCCGCCTGATTGAAGAAGGTGTGCAGAATGCTGAGGTAAGTGTCCACCAATGTGCTGTGCTGTCACATGGTCTGTATCTGCTTTCTTGAGGGTCAAATGAAAACGTGGTGGAGGGAAAGAACATGCTGTCCTACCGGACCTTCAAACACCTTTCTATGGTAAACATAAAGGTCAAATGACGTCCTTTCTGCTTCTCAGACAGCTCTGAGCATTTTGTTGTTACTGTTCTACTTTTAAAGAAGAAGGTTTGGCTGTTGCTCAGCTGATAGAATGCTGGCCTAGGAGGCACAAAGTCCTAGGTTCAGTCCCCCAGCTCTACATAAACAAACGAGGTGTGGTGGCCCATGTCTGTAATAGCAGCAGCAGTTAGGGAGGTGGAGGCAGGAGGATCAGAAATTCAAATTCAAGGTCATCTTTGACTGTGTAGTAGTGAATTTGAAGCCAGACCTTGTTTGAAAAAAAAAAAAAAAAGGAAAACGATTACAGCACCAGAAATAAAGAAAAGTCTCAAAATGTAGAGAAAAGCTGTTAAAGATTTACTTCTGTTCCCTTTTACATACACCTGTGTGCATGTGTGTGTGTGACTCTGTGAGTGACTGTCACGTGTGTGGATATCCAGAAGTTAGTCAGATCCTTTGGAGCTGGAGGTACAGGTGATTGTGAGCTGTCTGGGGTGGGTGTTAGGAACTGGATTTAGGTCCTCTGGAAAAACACAAGTGTTTTCAACTGCTGGGCCATCTTTCTAGCCCCTACTGTGACATACTTAGTCAATCCTTGAAAGCTATGTCTACAGACCAAGATCAAAGTCCTAAATCAGCACCAGTGGGTATGGCTTTCCCCCACTCCCTTCAAACGAAACAGTTGGGGATATACTGGCTATGGTAATAGATGAAATGGACCAGATGTTGTAAGCCTGTTTTGTTTTGAATTGCTATACAAGAGAAAGTATTTCTAACCATCCCTCAGGAAAAAGTCTCTGGTGCTGTATCATCAACAATGACACAGTTGAAACTCTTAACCTGGAAATAGTGCAATAGCATATCCCCATAGGCTATGTTAAAAAAAAAAGCTAAAAATCACTCAACAGTCATGTAATTAACCATCCTTCTTATTTAAAAAAATCTTATTTTTTTTAAAGATTTATTCATTTATTATATATAAGTACACTGTAGCTGTCTTCAGACACACCAGAAGAGGGCATCAGATCTCATTACAGATGGTTGTGAGCCACCATGTGGTTGCTGGGAATTGAACTCAGGACCTCTGGAAGAGCAGTCGGGGCTCTTAACCACTAAGCCATCTCTCCAGCCCCATTTATTTATTATTTACTTATTTCTGAGACAAGGTTTTTCTGTGTAGCCCTGGCAGTCCTGGAACTCTCTCTGTAGACCAGGCTGGCCCCAAACTCACAGAGATCTGCCTGCCTCTGCCTTCCCAGAGCTGAGATTAAAGCCATGCCGTGCCACACTTGGCTACCCTACAGATTCGTCTACTCTTGAAGTTCCATATGATGCAGGGTGCATTTGTGATCTTCCCTGACCAGGTTCTCTCACTGAGAGGAATGCTTTCTGGGGCCATCCGTGTCGGAGTAATTTCATTCCTGTCAGTGGCTGCACAGTGTCCTATGAGATAAATGTACGTTAGCCTTTCCCACCCGTTAGCCAATGGGCATTTGGATTGTTTCCACCCTGACTTTTAAGAGTCTTGTTTCTCTGAGCGGTGATTTGAAGAGGCTCAAATGACATTATGGTTGATGAATTGCCTTTATGAAGAAGTTGAAAAGAATCTCTGGTTTTTGTCTTTAAGGCCCATGCCATTGTGAACTCTGTTTCCTCGGATCTTATACTCAACAAAGGACCCCTTTCTCAGGCTTTCTTGGAAAGTGCTGGGCCAGAACTCCAGGAGGAATTGACCAAGGCAGGACAAGGGGTCTCTGTCAGTGTGGGTACAGTTCTTCAAACCAGCGGCTGTAATCTGAACAGCCGCTCCATCTTCCACGTGGTGACCCCACCATGGAAAAGCAACAACAGCGAGTGGTCACTAAAGGTAGGACTCTGCATTTTCTGGGGATGGGGTAGCTCTCCGAACCCCTCCTTGAGCATACCGGTTACCCCCCATCTGCTTCTTTTCTGTAACAACATCATGAGTTGGGCAGGCCCTGTATCCTAGCCATTTCCTTTTGGTTGTAGATGACTTCTTGTAGGTCATAGTTAATAACGTATGTTGGCTCTTGTGCTCAGTAATTATTGAGGGTCAGGGAAGGGCCAGGCTGAGTGTTCCATTTTGGTAAGAAGAGTAAGGTGAGGGTTTGAAGCTGGGAGGTAATTCTGGATAGGGGCAGCTTCCGTGCCCCCTTCACTCTTGTGTGGATGAAACTCTCTGTCCTGAGTTTCCCTCTTCAGACTGCTGCTAACTTTCATTGAACACATAAAGGAGTGGACACTGCTCCCTATGAAAGCTTCCCAGAGCTTTCTGTTTTTGGGGGTTGGGGGGTGTCTCCCATTTGTAAACAAGCCATTTAAGGAGGCGCTTTGCGCTTTTTCAGATCATGAAAAACATCATCCGTGACTGTCTGAGGACCACCGAGGACCTGTCTCTACAATCCATTGCATTTCCAGCAATAGGAACGGGAAATCTGGGGTTTCCTAAACCCGAATTTGCTAAATTGATAATTTCAGAAGTACTCAAATTCAGTAGCAGGAACCAACTGAAGACTTTACAAGAGGTTCAGTTTCTGCTGCACCCCAAGGACCATGAAAACATTCAGGTACAGACTGGGGCCTGCTTCCGATCACTTTGGCCGTGGCAGTTTTGAGAGTTGCTTTCTTCTAACTCTTCTTGGTCTAGTAGGGTGTTTATCTCCTCTATTTTTCATCACAGGAGTGTGTAGGTGTAGCACTGGCTGGTTATATAGAATGACAAATTTCAAGGAAAAATTAGAGACAAAAAGAAACACTTCTTACTCAGGAAAGTTTCAAAGATGCACAGAGGTACACAAACCGATCTAATGTGTCTGCTATTCAGCCTCAACTGCTATTGCTCTACGGAGAGGTGTTTGACCCCTTTTCGCCACATACGATTCTATCCCTGAATGACTCACCACTTAATTTTGAACATAACATTATCACTAAAGCATCTCGAGGTAGCAGTCGTTCACGTGGATTTGATCAGTTCCAGAGTTGATGTGTGCGTTTATAACCGTCTCATGAACGTCTGTCTTTATGTCCAAGTCAGATAAGGAAGGCTCACGCATGGTGATACTCATTACGACCTTTTCAAGCTGTAGGGTTGCCTCTCACATGGCCCTAGAAATGTTAATATGTAATAGAAAGGCCCAATTGTGCTGTTATCAATCTGAAAACTCTGGGACAGGATGCAAATGAACCCAGCTCCCCTTTCTGGAAATGTATTTACTAGCGAGTGAAGGACGTATCTAGAACACAACAGCATGTCCCCATGGGAGTGGGATGCTTGGAGCAGAAATAACCAGGACCATCATCAGTCATAGTGTGGCGGCCCATGTGTTGCAGAACATCCAGCTGTGGTAACTTCTGTTCCCCATCTTTCAAACCTTGTAGAGTATCTGACAGTGTTTGAAGAGTTCCGTAATAGTATGTTAAAGGTAGCAGTGTGCAGATGCCTGTGGATTGAGCTCTTGGAATTTTAGGTCACATTTTATTATCTGAACCTAGATACTTACAAATTGACAAGAAGCAAATGAATGGAGCCTATGTTCTAACCAGGCAGCCAAACCTTCTGAGTCCTTCAGCTTGGACTGCACAGATACAGTGGGGGGGGGGGGGTTGCTTGTTTGTTCCGGCTTTGTTTTTGAGACAGAATCTTGCTATGTAGCCTAGACTGTTCACACTCATGGCAATCCTCCTGCATCTACCTGCCCGGCTGGTAAGAGTTTCCGATGACTTCCCCATGGCATACACTGCTGTAAGGTAATGTAGGCATTGAACACTGTGCAGAACATGCTTTTCCCTCTAGAAATCATAATTACTTTGGAGGCTTAGACTTATATATACAAAGCCATAGTGCGTGGGTAGCACAGAGTCCTGGAACACAGGCTTGAGTTATCCGGTCTTTATTTGGGAAAGTTAGTCGTCCTCTCCCTCTCCCTTTCCTTCCCCCTCCCTCCTTCTCCCACTCCACCCCCCCCCCCCCGTCTGTTTTTCCTTTTTTTTTTTTCTTTTTTCTTTTTTTCCGGAGCTGGGGACCGAACCCAGGGCCTTGCGCTCTCTGTTTTTCAAGACAGGGTTTCGCTATGCAGCCCTGGCTGTCCTGGAACTCACTCTGTAGACCAGTCTGGCCTCAAACTCACAGAGATCTGTCCATCTCTGCCTCCTGATGTTGGATCAAAGGCATGCACACCCCATGCACACCCCACCAGCTGGTCTCATTTTCTTTACCATATAGAAAGCCCTGCAAGTCTATGGAAAGGGTTGGTCTCTACTGATACCTTTCATACCCTTGGATGCTGCTATTCTCCTTCCAAACATGATAAACTCTCAAGGTCTAAAGACATTTAAGCTTAGATTATACTTACAAAAAGAGCTATTTGTAAGCGGAGACTGGGACAGACTGCAAAGCTGGAGCCTGAGGTCTAACCGTGGCTTCTCAGTGTGCTCTGTAGGAGCTGCTTGGTGAAGAGGTGGATGTATTTTTGATGCAGACATGTTGAATAGCCCAAAATGTAGAAATTGTATAGTCGGCCTTATCCCAGTCTCTGCTACAAGTGTGATTTTCTTAGATGAGATTATAAAAATATGCAATTTAATATTCTCTTCATATAAAAGTATAAAACAAGCATTCCTACATCCTATTAAATATTCTTTGAGGATATAACTTTCAGTGGCTACTGTGTCAGCACACGGCCATGTGAAATGTGCTGAAAGGCCTCCCCACTGGATTTTAACTGCCCTGTTTTCATTGTGAACAGCACTCTAGTTAATACCCTTGTATCTGCATCTTGGTTCACATGTCTATTTTTATAGGACACATTTGTAGAAAAGGAATCGAATGTTTATTTTTGTAACTTTAAAAACACAGAAGTAAATTCAAAGACATTGTTTGAGAGTTATTATTTTCCAATTATGCATGTGTGCATATAGAATCAAAAGCCCCAATGAAGCAAACACACTCACCAAGTAGGGAGTCTAATGGCCAAAACTGTGTTTATATTTCCAGGCATTTTTAGATGAATTTGACAAAAGGAGTAATGGAGATCCTAGTAGCAAGAATCCCAAGGCTGAAGACACACAAGGTTCAGTAACGCTTTTAAGTTAACCAGTGATTTCTTGTTACTGAGTAGCTGTTCGGTGACAGGTAAAGGATAGTGGTGATAATTTTTCTGATAATTCAGATTATGGAACATGTTAAATTATATTCCATACATGTTGAGTATAAAAGACACTGGCCTGTTCACAGAGCTTGGAACAAAAGTGGCGACAGGTTAAACTATATAATCTGTACAGTGGGTATTTAAATTACCAGTGAGATGACCACCTCCAATGGATAATGGGACATGTATTTTCCAAGAGACGCAGTAATGGACAGTACAAAGCAGTAATTCTCTGTCAAATGGTTTGCTGTTTTTGAGGTTATCTTGTTTGGGGTTTACTGAAACTGTTTCGAAGTGAAGTTTTGCTATGTTGTCCAGGAGGGCCTAACACTCTTACTAAGCTCAAAAGATTCTTCTGTCCAGGCTCAGGGACAGGGCCGTAGTAAAAGACATCAAGTACAGAGATAGGGTGGCCTATGACCCAAATTGCTCTTGCTTCTGCTGAGTCTGCTTTTTTTTTTTTTTTTTTCTTTCTGGGCAGGTATCTATGGGAGTCTTTCCAGCCCTACTTTAGGAGTGCATGAGATGAATATTGGCCCGATCCTCTTCCAAGTGGCCACCGGGGACATCATCAAAGAAGTGGCAGATGTGATTGTCAATTCCACATCATGCACGTTTAATCTCAAATTAGGTATTCACTGAGGTGGATTCAGTGTCATGTTGTAAATCAGTGTGTAGATCCTATAAAGAAGTGTTTCTATAGCTAAATGGTTTTGTTGGCCTGGGGTTGCTCATGTTAATTAATAGCTTTAAGGCTATTTCAATGAGCTTCTTTTCTTTTCTTTTTTTTCTTTTTTCTTTTTTTTTTTTCATGACAGGCTTTTCTGGAACTTGCTCTGAAGACTAGGCTGGCCTTGAACTCACTGAGATCACCTTGCCTCTGCCTCGAGTGTTGGAATTAAAAGCCAGCATTCATTCTTACAAATGGCAACATTTTTGAAACTTTCTTCCTTATAAGTAATGCTAGGTGTGGGACTCTCTGTGATGGGATATGTTGTGATACAAAGGTTCTCTTTCTGGTCAAGTTACCATCTTGGTTTTCTCATGTAGGGGTCTCCAAAGCAATTTTGGAAGGTGCAGGACAAAATGTGGAGCAAGAGTGTTCTTGCTTGGGTAAGGATCAATACTACTTCTTGGTGCCAGACTGTAAATGGGAAGATTGAATATGAGTAGCTGTGAGGAAAGCCAGGAAGGTCTTGGGGCTGGGAAGACAATGTATTACTCTTAAGACCATATATTGTATTAAAGGATGAAATATGAGAGTTAAAAGCATAAAGTCATCTCACAGTTAAGAGAAGTTAAGCCACAGAATTCTACTGCATATAGCACCTCAGGAGCTTTTCATTCATAAAGTTTCCTCTCCAGATCAGACAGCTTGCTTTTTCAGAGTAGGTTTGACATCTGATTCTGAATCCGTTTTATGTTTCACAGCTCAACAGGGTAAAGAGTACATAGTCACTGGAGGTGGATTATTGAAATGTAAGAGTATTATTCATGTTGATGGTGGGAATGATGTCAAGAGATCAGTTTCCTGTATTTTGGAAGAATGTGAACAACGCAGTTTCTCATCCATTTGTCTACCAGCTATTGGCACAGGTTTGTAGCCACAGGCTCTCAAGGCTCAGCCTCTGCGTGTCTACTTCCCATGGGCTTGGTCCTCACTGAGTCAGCGACACCTTACTGAGAGTGTCGTCAGTTCTCCATCACCACCCACCCCCCTCTGGAAGGCAGCAGCTAGGGAGAAGTGTTGGCAGTTGGGGGATATCGGAAGGGCCAGTGACAGTAGTGGTGATTTATAGGCTCAATACTAACGATGGATCAAAACTTAAATATCTGGGGCTGGGAAGAATGCCCAGCAAGAAATTCTGAACTCTTTTAACTCTTAACTGAAAATACATATAGACAGACAGATATACATTTGGTAATATCTAACAATTAACAGCCTCACTGCCAGGTAAGGGGGGAGGGAGGCTTGGTGCAATTAACTTTTTGTGAACCAGGAAAAGAAAACCATGCTTGTAGAAAGAAAAACTTTCACCAAGCAAATAGGCATGTGTGTGCGCGCATGCTCAGGCATTCACACACACACAGTCACACTCATAAATACATTCATGTTGGGCCCCGCTGCTGTCTCATCCACTCCACAAGTATTTTTGCATACCTACACATAGACAAACAAACATTTGATATATGGATGGATAGGGAAGAGCCCTCCAAGCCAATGACTTTATTTTTTTCTCCGGCCTTTTTATACCTGCTTAGACGAAAGTTCTCTAGAAAATTACCTTGTAGATAAAATGTTACACAAAATGGGAATTATAGAAGGATGTTGATATTAAGTTCAAAGCAGTGTTTCGTTCTATCAGCTCATTATAAGTTCAAACCAACAGTTTCACGTGACCTTGCCTTAGCATAGTGTACACCTGTGGCTTCGTCCTTGGACCTGACCTAGAATGAATGTTTTTCCTTGATCACAAATTTGTCTCAAGCCTGTTTCTCTTTAGTGTAACTGTGAAAGCTCATTGTATTCCTTATTATGCAGCCTCTACTTACTATTTTATGAGGACTAGGCACATTCTATTCTTGATTCTTTATTACATCTTTCTAGCTAAACAACTAAAAGCATCTCTTAAAACTTTCTTCCTAAGAATATTTGAATCAAATCAGGAATTCTATAAAATTATTAATTCACCTAAACAGCATTAATTCATGAAAGTTCATCTTTATGTTAATTTGCAGAAAGTCTGCTCAATAGGGTGGGCTAATGCCCAGGGATTATTATATTGATTTAATAATGACAGGAAAGGCAGATCAGCAGCAAGAAGCCACCCTGAATGAAGTTTCTTGGGGCCTTGCCTCTCAGAGCTCACCCATCTTAGGCCATGCAAAAGGTGGATCACCACCAGGAAGGCCACTTGTTAGCTTTAGCCTTTCCTAAATAGATCCTGACAATACCCCACCTAGGAACAGACACTTCCCTCACCCCAAGGTCCCCTCAACCCACTAGGGAATGAGCAAAACTTGGTCCCCATGTTGAGGTTTACCCCCCCCCCCCCAACCATAAAAGTATTTTCATTACTACTTCATAATTGTGATTTTGCTACTGTTAGGAATTGTAACAAAACTGGTCTGGACCCACATGTTAAGGTCCACAAGCTTAGTCAAAGGTATCTACTATCATTTTCTGCCACAGTGACCGGTACCATTGACAGGGATAATCCAAATTATCCAAAGCCAGCTTGCCCAGGGGACTGTTAGATTGCCCGTCATGTGACTTTGCCAGTTGCCATTCACTTTGTGCCTCACCCATGATTAGAAAGGGGTTTTTCACAGTCTTACCTAGTAGATGGTTCTCAGGGCTCAAGAAACAAGATCTGGAACATGCTGAAGACAGGAATGATCTACTCGTACATCAGCTTTGACTCCTTCTGGGCAGCTGAAATTGGACTGAATATAGGGAAGAAAGACATCCTGGAGGCTCAGGATAACCAATACAGGCAGAATTATAGATGACAAGTAGCTTATAGTTGTAGGTGCTTTTAGAAAAATCAGGTCCCCAGAGGTAGCTGGAAGGATGCAGACATATGTGTAAAATCAGGCAGAGGCGGGGGTAAATTGTCCCTCTATGGACCATGTTGTTTCAAAATGTACTAGCTCTCTTTTTTTCCTTTTATGATCTTTTGAGACACTAGTAAATCGAGAGGGAGGGGAGAAGTCCCCTGGACTCTGTAATGGAAAGAGTGACACTGGGAGCCAGATCAGGTGAGGACAGATGTGAATGTCACAAACTACCAGTTGTGTTTTAGGGTCTTTTACTGGGGTGTTGGCCTGGGGTGTTTGGGTGTTGAACAGCATGGAATAAAACCTAGCCCCCTACCCCAACCCCAAAATGTACCTAGGACTTCAAAACTATCTGCTGGGGTAATATCAGAAGTCTACATCGATTATAGTGGGAGCAGGCACGTTTATTTCCTGTGACAACTAGAATTCCTTGTTTATGTTGCATCCTTTTGCAGGTGGATCTTAACCTTGACTTTTTAAAAAAAAATTTTGCTTTTTTGAAGGAAGCGCTCAACAGGATCCAAAGGTAGTAGCAAAAGCGGTATTGGATGCCATTGAAGAATTTGTCCAGAAGAAATCAGTGCAGGCTGTGAAGAGAGTTAAAGTTGTTATCTTCCAGCCCCATATTCTGCAATTTTTCTATGACAACATGAAAGAAAGAGAAGGTTCTCCAGCTCCTGTCAAGCCGTCAGTGATGTCTAAGATTGCCTGTGAGTTGGTAGCTTTTATGAAATATATATTCCTAACCTTGATGTTGAAGGGAGTAAAAGAAACGTTAATGTCCATTTTCTCTTTAGCCTTCCTTGGCTTTCCAACACAAGCTTCACCCCCAAAGAACACCCTGGTTTTGGAAAAGAAAATTGAGCTCACAGTTTTCCAGATATGTGGCCCAGGTGTAGACAGTGTGGAAGGTACAATCTCCTGGCTAAAGAGTCTGATTACCAAAGAGCAGTTTTCCTTCACCAATGAGGACGAGTGTGTCAGAGACTTTGACACCGAGGAGTACAGGAAACTGAATGAGATGCAGAAGAGGCTGAACATCATCATTGAGCTGAACCAGAAGAAACCTTTGATTAAAGTCTCAGGAATCAGCAGAGACGTGGTAGAAGCTAGAGATGAGATTGACAACATGGTCAAGAGCATTAGATTGGCTAAGGAAAAGGAAAACCAGGCAGACTACGTCTCTACATTTGTGGAATGGCAATATATTGCTAATAACACCACACGGTGTTTTGACAAGATAGCCAACATGCAGTTGGAGGATGCATGGAAGGCAAAGAAGAAGCACACTGTTGTCAAAATTCAGAATCAGGACTTCACGGTGGACTTGAGCACAAACACAGCCACGGCTCCCCAAGGACTGAGTTTCACTGTCCAGCGACTCCTCAAAGCTGAAGGTAGGTTAAATGCTCGAGCATGTCAGCCCACCGTTTACTCTCTGAGTTCAACAGTATTTTAGAAACATCCCAGTTTTTGTTTTTGAGACAGTGTTTCATGATGTAGCCATGGCTGGTCCAGGGCTCTGTGTAGTGCAGGCTGGCCTCAAACTTCTGCCTCCCATGTGCTGGGATTAAAGGCTTTTGCCACCATGCCCTGACACATTAAAATTTCAAGTAGAATAAAATTCAAATAACCCTAGCGGAATAATTTTAAAATCTTGATCTCTGTGTTTCCAGAGTCACCTGCCCAGGAACAACCATTGATAGTAATGGCAGCTAACCTTGTCCCTGCTCCCATCTCTGCAGCTTATAAACTTTCTGGAGCTAGTTCTTCTGGGAGATATGATGACCGCCCTAGTCAGAAACAGAAAAATAATAGTTTTAGGAGGAAAGTGGCCTAAAGTTCTCAAGAACACAAAGTCCAAGGAGAGGACAGATTTGTTAGTGTTTACTCACAAGTTGTCTTTTCTTTCCTGAGCAAAATGTTCTTGGATATGTCAAGAAGCAGCCTACAGATTCCCTGTTTTCTGTAGACAGTCATTCCTGCCTTCAAACCATATAAGCCCTTTTTGGCTTCCCATAGATGATATTCATCTTCTGTAGGATCAATATGAATGAACCCTTCAGATTCTGAGCAGCTCTGGACACACCACACGGGATATTCTGTAGCCTGTTACAGACAAACCCTACCACCCACCTACCTCTTAAGGGTGTAGTGAGACAAAGGAGGTACATGCAGGCTACCCTCTGGTGGTAATGAGGTGTTCTGGTTGAAATCCATGCATGTGCAAAACTGCAAAGACTGCCCAAAACAAGTTACATAATTAACTTGTAGAGGCTGAGCAGTGAATGAGGGTAAGTCAGAGTGTATAGTCAGTTCTCACACCTTAGCATGATCAAAAGAGAAGGTATAGACACAGAGACTGTAACCCTAGGAAACCTTAACTTGATACATCAGTGGCTTTTCTTCTGGAGGACGGTGCTGGGAAATGGGTCCAGGTCTCATATGTATCAAGCAAGAGGATCTACCTCCTTTGAAGAAGCTTTCTAGTCCATCCTGATACAAACGGTCTATGGTCCACACTTCTAACAAACATCCTTTTGGAAAGATAAGGAATTCCTTGAGTACATGGAATTATGAGATTGCAACTCAAGAGGGAGGCAGGGATTTTCAAAGCATACTGGGAATCTACATGGGAGCCCTAAATGTCTACTTTGCAGCTGAAATTCCTGCCAATTGGAGTGATATGAAGCAGAACAAATTGCTTGTGGTGAGTCTGCAAACCAGTGATGCCGAGTACACCATGGTATTCAGGGCCTTCCATCAGACCTGCCCAAACTTTGTCATAGAGAAGGTGAGTCGGCTGTTGATAAGGAGTTTCCTAATGGTGGCAACAACTGAAATCGTGATCCTCTATGAGTTCACTCACATAGTAGGGCTGCAGAAGTGGCCTAGGGGGTCGGTCAAGATTTTGTATTGCTCTCGCAGAGGACTCCACATTCCAAGTTTGGTTTCTAGCTCCATATCAGGTAGCCTGACAGTGCAGCACCAGCACTCTGAAATGATGCTTTTTCTTGAGCCCAGTGGCCATATATTTTTGTTTTAGTTATTCCTCTTCCAGCCTCTGTGGACACCTGTACTCCCATGTGCCAACCCCAAATATATATAATCTAAAATGAAAAATAAACCCACTTTCAATTTATATCACATTTTTATCACCTAGAATCAGTCAAGTTTGTGTGGCTTATTCTGTCCTGCCATCTTTACATGGGTTCTGGGCATTAGATTCAGGTCACCAGGCCTGCAGGATAGGCATCTTTACCTACTGAGTCATTTCCCTGGCCCCCACCTTCAATTTTTTCAAAGGACATTTTTGCCGGGTATAGAATTCTGAATCGGCAGTCATTTTCTTTTAGGCATTTTGAAGAAATGATTCCACTATCTTTGGGCTTCATTGCTTCATTTTATATCTCTCTTCTCTCTGGAATCCTGCTTCATCAAATCCTTGTCTTCATCTCCCTTGCATCTTCTGGTAGCTATTGGTGAGAGAGTATGTTTGATTGTTATGATGGCCAAGAGCTAATGGCTAGCAATACATCTACTAAAAAAAAGTTTAGGATTTATTTTTCTTCCTCCCCTTCCTTCCTTCCTCTTGCCCTTTCTTTTGCATGGTGCTGGAAATTGAACCTCGGGTCTCACACACACTAAGCATTTATCCTTCTACTGAATTATACCACCAAGTCTGAAATAACTAAATGCTGTTTTTAAGAAACCACCCTTATAAAACTCTAAATTAAAAAACTGGAAATTTTTTTTTTTTTTTTGGTTCTTTTTTTCGGAGCTGGGGACCGAACCCAGGGCCTTGCGCTTTCTAGGTAAGCGCTCTACCACTGAGCTAAATCCCCAGCCCCAAAAAACTGGAATTTTTTTTAAGCAAGAAAATTGAAAGTCTGAAAAAATGAGTTAAATGACAAAATTTAAGATGAGTGAAAATAATTTTTAAACATTTATTTACTTATTATGTATACACCATACAGCTTTCTGCCTGCATGTATGCACCTGCAGGCCAGAAGAGGGCACCAGACCTTGATTATAGATGGTTGTGCGCCACCATGTGGTTGCTGGGAATTGAACTCAGGACCTCTGGAAGAGCAGACAGTGCTCTTAACCTCTGAGCCATCTCTCTAGCCCCTGAAAATAATTTTTTAAAAACTCTCTACACAGTTGAAGATGAGAAAACTGTTGGGTAAATAGTAAAAAGGGGATATGATGTAAAAACACTTAAATCATATAAAAATGTGTGGAAATGTTGAGACTTTGAACTGGACAGTGCTTGTGCCTTTTTTATTTCTCAGGTTTTTGATATTTTTGAGACAAGGTCTTAATTTGTAGTTCAAGACTGTCCTCTAAGTCATGGCTTTCATTCATTAATCCTCCAAGTATTGGGCTTAGCACTCAGAGCGTGCCACCACACCCATATTGGAGGGGACATTATATATAACTCAGTGGGCAAACTGCTTGCCATGTGACCAGGAGGGGCTGACTTCAATCCATGTGAAACATCCAAGTGTGGTAGTCCATCCTTGTAGTCACAGAGCTTCATGGAGAACACAGTGGATCCCTGGGGCTCACTGGCCAGCCCGCTGCAGGCCAGTAGGAGAGCCTTGTCTATGTGGGGTGTGTGGCTAGCACATGTGGAGGTGAGAGCCCTAACTTTGTGGAGTCAGTTCTTCACTTCCAACTTTAGGGATCAAACTCACGTCACCATATACTTACTGAGCTGTCTTACCAGTCCTAAAAGATTTCTGAGCATGGGACACTTGGCATTGAATTTGCAACTGAGTGTAATTTGTGTTTATGAAAGACGTCGATGCTGTTCTATTTGCTATTGCTGGCAAGGGCGCTTGGCACACTTTTCTTTGTTAACTTACAGATTGAAAGGATTCAAAATCCAGCTCTTTGGAGGAGGTACCAGGCGTACAAAAAAATTATGGATGAAAAGAATGGCAATGTGATAAATGAGAAGCAACTCTTCCATGGGACGGAGTTTGGCTCTCTGGCACAGCTCAACAGTAATGGATTTAACCGCAGCTATGCTGGGAAGAACGGTAAGCGCTGGGGTCTGGGAATCGCCGCACAAACCACTCAAACACCGATCTCAGTCAAATAAGGAGTTTCTTGAACACCACATCCAAGACTGATCGATCAGGGCCACAGGTCAGACTTGGGAGCTGACTGTGACATAGATCAAGGTCCTTTAGGGCTTTTAAAGCCTGAGAACATTTGTACCAGTCAGGATTTAGGGATAGGGCACTTCCTTGGGAACCTGTCTGTTGTATACTTACCCTGCTCCCATTGGTTGGGGTACTCAACTGTGGCAGGGGACTTGCTTTGTCTAACATTCATGTCTTAACTTGTCAACCAAGATGTCAGTTACCCATGTACATGTCTCTCTGCCATGTAGGATGTCAGTTTCCAGGGAGGTCTTGGGAACTTAAACTTTACTGACCACTACTTAAAATGGAAGTCTTATTCCAAATAGTTGGGGTCTATCCCAGGGGCAGCCTATAAAGGCAAATACCATAAAAAGCTGGATGGTTGGTTCAGGTCTGAGCTTCTTGTGGGTAACTATACAAGGCAGTTCTACTGATTCTATCCTGACCGGTTTCCAAGGCCAAAGAACATAACAGAATATGTAACCAAGTTTGGCATGAGAAAGTTTCCTAGTAACAGCAGAAAAGTATGAGAAAGTTTCCTTATATTAGTAACAGCACAGAATGCAGGTTGGCCAGGTAACAGTTACCGAGGCATTACCAGTAAGAACACATATAATCAGATGCTGGCTGGGAGACCCCACCCTGGGCACCATGTGGGTTCACTGTGCTCCCTACACCACTGTCGGCCAGACTGGAGTTAATTTTAATAGTAAAACTAACATATTTCACCCCAAGAGCTTGTTTGCCCCTTTGAGGAGGAAAATTTAGTTTTTAAAAGAACTCAAACAAAATATTTTAACTGGTCGTTCCTTTTACATTAGTTGACATATTGGGCTAATGTGTTGGTTTATATGCTGCACTGGATTTCTTTAATGTGTTTTTCTCTTTGCAGCTACAGCCTATGGGAAAGGAACCTATTTTGCAGTCAATGCTTCCTATTCTGCCCATGACACATATTCCAAACCAGATGCCAATGGGAAAAAGTATATGTATTATGTGCGGGTCCTCACTGGAAACTACACACAAGGAAACGCATCACTGATTGTGCCTCCTTCAAGGGACCCTCAAAATGCTACTGACTTGTTTGACACTGTCGCAGATAATGTTATAAATCCGAGTATATTTGTAGTGTTTTATGACAATCAAGCATACCCTGAGTATCTTATCACATTTAGGAAGTAACACTTTGGGGTGCCTTCTGAAAGACATTGGTATCTGCCGTAGGACAAATTTTAGCTGTTTTCCTTCTTAGACTTTCTTCTCTAAGAGCACGAGGTCTTTCTCTGCCACGGATTGTTTCCTCAGCTGCCCCTTCATAGTGAACATGAACCTACTTGAGGGCCAACCACTTGAGAATTTCAAGCAGGTGACAGCTTTAGCTGCCTTCACAAATGTGAACCTCAAATCCACGGAAAAGAACAAACTTACGTTCTGGAAGGCAATAAAACCTTTATGCACTTTCAGAAAGCCCACAATACACCCACCACCAGTGGAGTTACATCAGAGCACCACTGTGCTGAGGGGCACCCAGGACCACTGAGCCAGTAAGGCTGCCAACTGAACAGATTCCAAGACAGAGAACTTCGTTCATCACTAACAGCGCCGTGTCCTGTGGGTTGGACAGTTCCAGCCAGGGTTATGTACAGACTGGGTTCTGGGATGTGGCTCTGGGTCTGTGTGAACTGAGCCCCCCAAGGAGAGGCACAGCTGAAGCCCTGTCAGGGGGCCCTTTTAATGTTGACACCAATGTTGAGGCTACCTAGTGAAGAAATGGGATGGGGCCTGCTACCTCTCCCATGGAAGTCCTTCTACTGGGTGAAAATGAATGAACTCTAACAGTATTGGCTAGCGTCTTTCTTGTGGCAGGCTGGCTTGTGATAACTTGAAGCTTTATGACTAAGTCAGTCATTTTGCTAACTCACTAACAGTATCTACTGGATGCGATTTGTTTCTTGTGATGCCAGAGATCACCCAGAGCCTCATATGGGCCAGGCAAGCACTCTACTACTGAACTATATTCCCAGCCTTTTAGTGAGGCAAGACTCCACTAAGTTGCCCTGGCAGGTTTGAACTCATTATCTTCCTGCATTGGCTACTTATTGGGGTGGGGTGGGGTGCTTAAATTGTTCTTTTAATTTTCTCCTGTACTCCCATTTATTGAGTGCCTGGACCCTTGTCAGGTAGAATAAGAGGTGTGTTCACATAGATAATTTTGTTTCCATAAAAAAAAATGCACTGTAAGAATTATGTCAAGGCCTAGGAGCAGGCTCAGAGTACAAGAGCTGTCCTTGCCAAAGGTCACTAAGGCAGGAACCGCAGAGCCAGCCACCAGAGTCTTGGTACTGGGTTGAGCCCCTCACTATTCCCAGCACAGAGCCTGGCCCTGAGGTAAGCCTGTGCTGCTTCAGAAGTTGGCTTTTCTCCTTCTGGGATTGGTGTCCACTCTGCCCCTTTTCTAGGTCATGGAGCTAGTGCGGTGTAATGTTCCCAGGAGGTAGGTACACTCTTAGGTGTTGTGGGGATCCAAGTGCTGGTTCCCACCATTGGCATTAACAGTGGACTGCAAGCAGAGAGAGGGGTCCCCATCATTGTTTCGTGGACACTGAGGCCTTGAGACCTTGGCTGCTGTGTCTATGTGGACTGGCAAAGACTGTGGCTTGGGAGGGGCTTCCTCAGCACTGGCACCTGAACTCAGCACCAAGGATGGCCCCAAGAGGCTTGTTTTCATTTGCCTTTGTTCTCCAGTGCTTTGGTTACCTCAGGGCAGGGCTGAACAATAGTGTGATGTTACATTGAAGAATAAAGACCCAACCAACAAATGTTAGTGTCATTTTCAGTCTAAGTAAATAAGCCATTATGTCATTTCCCTTACTTCCTAGTAAAGTTATGTAATTACATAATGTATGTCTCTTGGTGGAATCATTTTTCTCCTGAAGGGCAAATATAGGAGCGGCTCAGTGACATACAGTGGCCACTGCTGATAGGTAGTCACAACCAATAGGACAGCACCAGGAGTCCCTTAGGTGCTAACATTCAGTTGGAAACCACTGGAAGGGCACAATGCAGGCAGGATTTAAGAAGTCTGTCTCCAACGAGCAACAGCGAGCCTCGAACCAGCGACAGGTCTTGATAGCTCACTGTAGGGTCACACAGTCCTATGTAACGTAGTCACCCGAGGGACACTCCATGCCATCTAGAGGCTGCTTTCAGCGAACACCTCAAAGATGCCAACAGCCCTGACACTCAGGACCACACCGGGACTTTGGGCCCAGGTACTTTTGCCCTTGTAGCTGCTTAGTGCACAACTAGCATTACAACCTAAACTCAGGGACTGGAGAGATGGCTCAGTGTTTGGCCACCTGTAACTATAGTTCCAGGGAGCCAATGACCCCTTACTGATCTCTGTGGGAACTGCACACATGCGCACATAAATAAACGCAGGCAAACGTTCTCGCACACTAAATAAAAATGTGTATTTTTAAAATCCAGACTATACAACTATACTATTACATTCATGGGTGTATTTTCTGATAGAAAACAAAGACTAAAACATTTTCATGGAGTCCTAAAAGAACAATGGGTCTTGGCCACCATGCCTACTGAACATAAGTGGGTATGTTAGCCCTGCTTTCTTATCCCTCAGTCCTGGCATGCATCTGAGCTCTGTTGGCCCAGACAGAGCCGAAGTACTTATTTCCCAGTTGATTTTCCTGACTTAGGTGTGGTTGGAGATGCAGGGTGATGTAGTGGCTCCTGATGGCTTTCACTGTGCTTGCCATTCTGATGCCCTCGCAGACAGCCAGGACCTCATAATTGCTCTCTACAAAATCAGGGACTCATCTCCCATCACCCACTTTTACAGAAACTGTTGCAGGATATTTGATCATATCATGAGCCCTGACTGTGACTGAGTTATTTACCAAAAAAAAGAAAAAAAAAACCCCAAAAAACAAAAACAAAAAACCAAGCCCTGTTTCTAGTTGTGGTTCAGCACACACTTTAATAACTTTCAATGGAGTACAGATTCACCCTTGGTACTCACCTTAATCTCGAAACAATGATGGTAAAGTTAAGTTTGTAGAAGGAAGAATCTATGTTTGAAAGTGATGTCTAATTGAGTGGCAAAGTGATGAATCAGAGAAAGACTTGACAGAATAAAATATGCCCAGCTCTCATGAGAAGAGAGAGGGAAGGGAAGCTACTTAGGGGACAATGTGGAGTGAGGGGAAGGAGGCAGTTACCAGGACAGTTGTATAGACAGCTTGCAGAGAGAGAACAAGTTAGACGCGGGTGAAGACAGAACGAGCCAGAGAATGAGAAGGAGCCAGAAGATTAGAACGGATTGCTGGAGTTAGTTTGAAGTCAAGCAGAGTAATTCAGAAGAAAGAGAGAGAAGCCAGATTAGATCAGTCAGCCTGGAGAGGAGTCTGAGCAAAGAGTTCATTCAGAAAGAACTAGGAAGGGTGAGCTTATTCAGCAGTGAATCTCAGAGCCTGAAAACATTCTAGGCCTAGATTAGACTGTACAGAGGCCAGAAGCTTCCAGGACCCTAGGTTAGGAGACAGAGGCAGTGAACCTCTAAGACTACAATTACAACAGGAGAATAAAAGATACTTTAACAGGAACCCTTCCCGGTCTTTGTATAATATCACTATTCCTTCTTATGGAATGAAAAGACTTTCTGCAGAACAGCATCCCATTCTGTAACAGCCCTATATTCTCAGATAAACTTACTTAGAAACAACATTTTCCTGAGAAGTTTCACAAAGGAATGCCCATACTTGAAGCTAAAATTCTGTGTTTCCTTTAAAATCACAGGAATGCTGCCTTTCTTCATTAGTGTTTGTAACAATCAAGGATGATGCAGCCTGCCGGAATTGCCTGACTGGATGCTCAAGCGATAGGAACGCTGAGGCCAATTCTGTAGCTATTCTCTTCCACCCTACTTCATAGGACCTCAGCCTGTCAGAGAGCTCCACAGAGGAGTCATGTGTAACAAACTAAGAATAACCGTAAGAAAGTGAGAGCTGTTCCTGTGGCGGAGAGGAATATACCCTCAGACTAAGTTCTGGCCGCAGCACGCTTGGTCCCAATGCCACCAATGGTGCATGGCCCATGTGGGCCCTCCTGTCTGCCCAGTCAAAGAGTGCTTTTCACACGCTCAGCACTGGCCCAAGTCCTATGGAAGAAGCAGTAACAAAACTCTCTGTCCTCAAGGAGTTATGCTGTGCTGCACAGTAGGTCTCAGCGGGTTGCAGCCCCTCTGGGGGTCAAACGATCCTTTCACAGGGGTTACCTAAGACTCTCAGAAAACACAAATATTTACATGATGACTCCTAACAGTAGCAAAAATAGTTATGAAGTAGCAGGAAATAATTTTATGGTTGGGGTCACCACAATGTGAGGAACTGTATTAAAGGAATGCTGTGTTAGGAAGGCTGAGAAACGCTGTGTAGGGGTAAGAGGAGACTTGTGAGGGCTGAAAGAAAATAGACAACAGCCATGCAGATTAGTCAATGTCCCTGTGTATATGTGCCTGTTGGGCCAGTACTCCCTTGTAAACATGAGACTGACCATATCCTGTATCTCTTCTGTCTCCTCCTAGCCATTGGAGGTTAGGCTTTTGCTTGTAATGATAAATATTACCCCGCCCCCTGGCCTGTTGTCCCCAGGGCTGAGTCTGCAAGAACCCAAGTGACAAACCAAACGCCCCTCCCTGATTGGTGAATAAAGATGCCTACAGCCAATAGCTTGTCAGAAAGAGAGCTAGGCGTGTGGTTCTTGGGTTCCCAGTTTGGAGTCTCTTGGAGACCTAGGGAAGGAGAGGGAGGGGGAGGGGAGGGGAAGTGGGGGAGGGGAGAGGGAGCTGTCATAAGGTGAGTAATGAAAACATGGCCATGAAGGCTGGCCAACTGGAGTTAAGAGCAGCCCAGTAGGAACACAGCAAGTTGTAATTCAGGGTTATTGATGGGGAAATAGATTTGAACAGCACAGAAGGTAGATTCCTGTGAAATAGATTTGAACAGCACAGAAGGTAGATTCCTGCCCAGCTCTATCGCTGATTCAGGCTTATAAAAATAACAGTTGTGTCTTTTGTCTGGGAACTGAGTGAGCAAAGGTGGGGTAGAAACCGCGGTTTGAGATTAGTTATTTACTATGACACTGGCATAACTGTTTAGTAGTTTAAAACATCCCATCAGAATGCAAGTAGCAATATATAGCGGGAAAAGAAGCCCAAAATATATAAAAAGCCTCAACCCCTGAACATCTGGGGTGACTCTAGCTTCTGGAGAGCAGTCTGTGAGAAGCCCGCTGGCTGGTCCAGTAACCAATGTCCTGTTAAAAGAAACCTTGGCCTCTTGCTTCTTGAACTAAGGCTTGCAGCAACACGCTGATTGGGAAAGAGGAACAGTAACCAAATAGGCAAATATGCACCGGCCAGCGCAGGGCAGTTCCTCAGGCGGTGCTGAGACGGAGAAGAGACCGGATGCCCTGGACGCCCCGAGTGCTGGCTTTCTACACCATGCAGTGTCCACACCTAAGCTGCCACTGCAATCTTAAAGCTGCCACACAGAATGGGAACCGACGGCTTGGGGGAGGTCCAAGAAAACTTTATAGGAACCAGCCAGGCATGGTGGTGCACTTCAGTCCCAGTCCTTGGGAGGCGGGCAGAGGCGGAGGTTCTCTGTTGGGTTTGAGGCCAGTTTGGATTACATAGCAAATTCCAAGGCAGACAGGGCCACACAGTGAGCTCCTGTCTCAAAAGACAAAAATAAATAAAATAAAATTGCATGAACTAGCATTGATTGATCAGCAGATTGATCACTGCTGACTGAAGCTGAGGAAGGAACTGGTTCCTGCTGGAGACACTTGGAGCTCACACTTAAGAGACAGGCTGAAAGTGGCCGAGGAGAGGCCTACAGATGTGAGCCTGTTTGGCTACTGAGCGACGTGCTGGAAAGAGGGGACCACTGGGGCATTTTACTGGGAAAGGCGCATTTATAAACATGTACAAACTCACCGCCTAATGCTCCATCTCTGAGTGTAGAATCGTACTACTGAGAACCAACCTTGGAAGTACAAACCGTAATCCCAGCATTGGGGAGGCAGGCCAGGGGATACAGAGTTCAAGGCCAGCCTAAGGTGTATAGCGAAACCTTGTAAATAAAAACGAACTCTCAACCTGGCCAGGAACCCTGGCCGGGAGCTCAGAGGCCTGGAAGTGAACCTACTATCACTTTGCTAAATGAACAAAGTATCAAACTGCCTTAGGAGTCCTTTCTAGACCATCCTTCCTCATCAGAGGAGCATCTGTGCAGTGAATGCTGATACAGAGCCTCATCAGAGGAGCTAATACAGAGCCTCATCAGAGGAGCATCTGTGCAGTGAATGCTGATACAGAGCCTGGACAGACAGGAAGGTGGCAAGTGCCTTCCATCCCAGCACTCGGGAAGCAGAGTCTGGTGATCTCTTGAGAGTTCAAGAGCCTGATCTACACTGAGTTCCAGGAAAGCCAGAGCTACATACTTGGATCCAGTTTTAAACCTCCCTGCTCCCCACCAAAGGGAAGGAAAAAGCCGGGAGGAAGAGGGGCTAGGGATTTTTACCGGTCAGAAGTCAGGGAGGAAGAGGCAAAACAATGTCTATTGGACTGGACAGGACAGGACAGAACGGTTTGCCCATGAACTCGGCAGCTGCAGTGTGCCTGCCTGTGCAAAATCAAGCTAGTCGGTATTCTAACATGGGCACGTGAGCTCCCAGAGCTAGCTAAGGAGCTATGGATGGTGTGTGAGGAAGGAAAGCCAGTTTTCTTTAGGGGTACAGCCCCTGGGAGGTTAACCAGGGCCAAGTGGATGGCCACAGCACGTGCATATGGGTAGCAGTAAGTGAACGCGATGGGCTGTAAAAGGAAGAAGTAAATAAGTCAAAAGGACAGAAAGTTTGAGGGGGACAAAGGGATTCTGAAGAGGCTGGAGGTGGGCAGTGTGGCATAAACATAATCAAAATAAACTGTATACACATGCGACACACTCAAAAAGCAAGTAAAAAAATCATAAAAGCAAACAAACACCTACATCTTATTATTTCTAAAAATATATTTTAAAAGGTTATTTAAAAGTAATTAAAAAGTTATTTAAAAAGTATCACAAGCTTTTTCCTTGTATCAAAAGCTGGGCCACCATCCTGGTTACTTGTGGATTGACTAAGCAGTCCAGCAGGTCATCCGTGGACACGAAGACTCTAGAAGGCGCCACAGGATACCTCGGGGCCGACTGCCCTGCCTCCGCGCGTGCTCCTTTACTGGCTTGCTGCCTCCTGGCGCAGGGCAGTTCTGCACAGTGTTCTCCGTTTCTGCTGGTACACTCCTGGCTGTCTCCTTCCAGTGCGCCTCCTCTCTCTTCCGATGCTGGTGTCACAGGAACCAGATCTGGGCCAAACGGACTCGCGGCCTCCTGTTTCCCAGCCCCCACTTCGGAGCTCGGGTCTCGCGCCTGCTCCACTTCCATGTGCTCCTGCACACCCGGCTCCTCCCCGTTTGCTCTCGGAGCTTGCATTTCTACTTCTTTAGCTCTTTCACAATGATCAAAAAACGCACAGACAGCACTGTTCAAGTAGCAGCTATTGACTTCATGAGACGTTTCCTCAACCTAGGGAGAAAAGAACCCTTCAACATGGCGCTGGAGACCAGCCGGACCGACTCACCATCAACATCAACACCGAGAGCTGGCCGGGGCACCTGGCCACCATACATACCTCAGTGGGGTTCAGCCAGGTCCTGGGGTGGTGCGGGTCCTCTGCGGTCTTCAGTGTGCACACGAGCATTCGGGTGACCGCCTCCTCCACCCGGGCGAGGTGGTCCTCCTCCTGAGGTAAAAAAGAAAAACAAAAACGAAACCACACTTTCTTATTTGTCTCTGTGCCTCATGATTTAAGAGTTTTAGCTGTATGTGCTGCCCCCGTAAATGCCAACCCTGTCACAGAAGGCACCCCGTGCTGTTGGGAGCACTAGAACTCATGTGTGTTCATTATCGTCTGCTGTCTATGAGTGTAGTTCACCAAACTTAAGAATAAAAATTATGTTAGAAGACACAGGTCTTATATACGAATGACTTTAGACAATTTTTTCTAATCTTTTCCACTCCTTGATATGTCCACAATTTTTTTTTCAAGGAATTAATAAACACATGGAACAATGATCCTTATGGAGTTTAAAAAGCGAGTCATGTGACAAACAGAACAGGCAGCTGGTTCAGTGTGTCACACACGCAGAATGCATGCTTGCCTGCATGGGGGCCAGCATTGGATCCCTCAACAAGAGGTGGTGTAGAGGAGAGACTGGCCATGGTGACACATGCCAGTGGCTGAGATGGAGACCACTCAGAGTCTGACACCTCTAGGATAGACGGATGGGCTGGTGGTCCATCTGAGGCCAGGCTGGGTTACAGGGAGACAGATGGGTTACAGAAAACAACACAGATAAACAAAAAGTAGCTAAACATCTGAGCACAGCTTCTTAAGATACAAGGTAGCTGTACCGATAAACAGAATTCAAACCCACAACTTCTACTTATTAAAAAACTCAGCAAGAGAAAAAATTCAAACTAGATGCCCACAACATACACAAACTAAAAAGAGATCACTACAGAATATAGAAAAATTTTGCATACATTAATAAAACAATTTTTAATGGGCAACAGACACAAAGACAAACACTTTGTAAAAGAGCGATTATTTGACTAACAAATGCCTCAAGTCCTCAGGGGCCAAACTTGCACCTCTGCGGGGTCTGTTTGCGCTCATACCAATTCTCAGGAAGATTCTAGAAGGGATGACTGGGACAGCAGTACACTGACAAGCTTTCAGAAAAGACTATGGTAAAATCTGACAAACTAGGGAAGCCATGTGGATTCAAATCTAAAGAACACATGAACATTAAAATAGTGTATCACAACCAGGCTTGATCTGCCTCAGAAAAAAAGGATGAACTAAGAAATCAGTTGGTGTAATGTATACTGTCATAGTTTTATTGAGGAGAATTGTGGGGAGTGGAGGAGGCCGTGAGTGAACGTGTGCTGTTAACACGGGCACAGCAGAACCAAGGACCCCAGAGCCTCTACCCATGGAGGAATGCATGGCCAAGCCTGCCCTGGAGGGTGAGGTTCAGAGGGAAATGGCAGAGCCTTTTCTGGACCATGTGTGGATGTTGACAGTGTGTGCAGAAAACATCCACCATACCTTTCTCTCCCGCTCCCAAAACACAGAGATAGCTTCTATTGAGATTAGCTAAATCTGCCTGTTCAATCCAGCTGTATACCACAAACCTTGCTTTCTGGTTGATCTGCACATAAGGACTGCCCCTCCTTGCCAGCTACACGCAATAACACATACTCCCTGCTCAACTCCATAAATGTGCTGAGCTTCCAGGGTGCTGTGGCCACTCCAGAGAGCCAGCCACCTGTGCTGGTTTGAATGCAAACAGCCTCCAAAGGCTCACAGGGAGTGCCGCTATTAGGAGGTGTGGCCTTGTTGGGGCCAGGATGGGTTTCGAGGTTTCAGAAACTCAAGCCCCACTGCCACTCTCTCTTCGGGTCAGGATGCAGAATTCTCTCAGCATGTGTCTGTGAGTTTGTCATTTCCTCTTTCCCTCCCTAGAAGCTACGTATAAACATAAATGATTTTATAACATCGTTCCTACTGATGCTTAAAAGGCATGCAGTAAAATTCTACATTCCCTCTAGATTTAAAAAAAAAAAAAAGACAACCAACAACAAAACCCCCCGTGAGAGAGGTAATGATGGATGCCACAATTCAGTCCCACATCTGTCATTTTTAATTACAGAGAAACCACCACACAGTTGAAAATGACTATGCCCATAATCCCAGCAGAGGAGTCAATGGAGGAGGGTCACTTCAAGACTCTGCAGCCACACTGAGCTATGAGACCATCTCAAAACAAGCCAGGAAATCAACCAATCATTCATTAGAATCCCCCTAAGCCGAGCATCACCTCCAGTATTTATGATGAATCAGATGTGCTAGCGCTAGCCAATGTGATTAGATAAAACAATTACAGGCAAACGAATGGAAACGAAAGAAGTAAACTGATCATTGCTTGCGGAGAATTTGAGCTATGTTTAAAAACCCAATACAGTCAGAAAATATTTAAAAAAAAAGAACTCAATCGAAACCAATAGTCATGATATATACCAACACTGCTCAGCCGAAAGATAGAACGGAGGTATGGGGAACAAAGATCTTACTATGGCAGCCAGGAAGGATGAAATCCTCAGATACAAGCTTTGATGGGAAGAAACACAAAGTCAGAGAGAGGAGACTTTCTAAAACGCTTGTAAGAAAGAAAACTGAATTTGGACAAGGAAGAAGAATTCAACATTTAAAGTTCACATAAAATTTAATATGGATTGAATAAAAGTATTAGAAGCTTTTCCTCTTCAAACTAGATAAATTGATTTACAAGATTATATATAAAAAAATAGAAGCAAGGATAGCCAGGAAAACACTTTAATAAAAATGTGCTGAGAAGTCAGTCTTATTGGCTATTACCAAGATGGCAGATTCGGTAAATAAAGCAGGAGCAGGCAAAAGGACCCAGATTCACATGTGGCTCGGTGGACACTGCAGTGGGTAGAATCACAGGTGCATCAGGAAAGGAAGAAGAGACTTTCACACAAACCAAGTCTCTCACAATACTACTGGGACTGGAAAGCCTCCTTGGGAAAAGATACACTCACACTATATGCTTCCCAAAATCCCCCATGTTTTTAAATGTGAACTCCTGTAGATATCTAATAATTCCCTTATGACCTCAGAAAGTGATCACTTTGTTACTATTCTTAAAAATCCAATCCTATCCACAGCGCAGCCTGTGTAGAAAGCTGTGGGAGGAAGGTGCTCACAGGTCACTTATGGAAATGCAAAACTCCCGAAAAAACTCCGGGGGTGGGGGGAGGAAATGCAAAACTCATCATGGCAGAGGGTGAGACACAGGACCTGGGGTCAGGATCCTTCCTAAAGTCACACGTCAGTGAATACGGAACAACACATGCACAGGTCACCCCGACACCATTTATAATTATAAAATGCCAGAAGCAATCAAACATGTCCGATGGGGGTCTACTGAATGACAGAGGAGCACCCCCACAGTGGGATATAGTTGCTAGGAGGGGGAAAAGGATATTTTTAGTTCTATTAATGTAGGCAAACTGTGACATTATTGCCCAATAACAAAGAATCAGAAATCAATGGGATTAAAAACAGGAGACCTTCTTAAAAGGGTCAAGCAACTGATAAACTGTGGCCAATGTAGATTTTTAAAAAGATGCATAAATGATTAATATCAGAAGTGAAAGAATGACTGTTAGTGTAGCGTCTATGACATTAGACGGACAATGAAGAAAGCCTATGAGAAGGTTTATGCCTCTCTCCATCCCATCCTAACAGCCAAAGCCATCTAAGGAACCAAGTCTATTTATAGATGCCATACTCCAGTAGAGGACCCATGGCTGTCTGCAGACATGATTAGCTTGCAAGCCTGGAGCCCGGAAAAGCACAAAGGGATCCTGGGACAGCTTCATGTGGCAGGAGGCAACAATACACTTGACCGTTCATTTAGGCGTCGTGAAGGAGTTTCTAGTTGCACTGGCAAGGAGATTCAGAACTCTCTGGGTACACTGGAAGGTTCAGACAACTAACACAATGAAAATTAGGCTGGCTGGGAAGCCAGGTCAGGGGCAACCCAGCACTGACAAAGACCACATGAAAAAGCCTCAGGCCAGACAAGGTTTCTAGAAAAGGGGGTGCAATGTTACAAGCATCACTGTGAGGAAGCAATCTCCCCACCAAATACACCCAGGGGCCTTCAGAATTATGTGGTATGTATGACATCATACCTCTTCTCTCTCTCTCTTTTTTTAAAGGTTTATTTATTTATGAGTGCACTGTAGCTGTCTTCAGACACACCAGAAGAGGGCATCGGATCCCATTACAGATGGTTGTGAGCCACCATGTGGTTGCTGGGAATTGAACTCAGGACCTCTGGAAGAGCAGTCAGTGCTCTTAACCACTGAGCCATCTCACCAGCCCCTACCTCTTCTCTTACTCATAGCAATTTCTGCGGGTGTGCACATGCGTGTGCACGTGTGTGCATGCATGTGTGTGTGTGTGTGTGTGTATGGATCATGTTGGATGCCTTTGCCCGTTGCCTGATTTAAGCTTCACAACCACATTCCTGAGCTGGGTTCAGCTACAATCACTGTTTTGCAAGTGAGCTTACAAACTGAGTTTGCCTGGAGTGAACCATCTGCTGGAGGATGGGGTAGGTGTGAGTCTTGCAGAGGATTCCACCGCACATTTGTTCCAGCTGCAGCTCCAAGCAGACTTTCCAACTGTGAGGCTGCTGGCCTCCCAGCATACTGCGCACTGAGCCCAAAGGCTTTGTGTCCCCTCTTCCCTAAGCCCTTAAATACAGCTTCCTGTTTCAGTAATTCTCGGGACCTGCCTACTCCAAAGCCTTTCCCACAACAAAAGGAAACATCTCAACCAAGGGGAGGGTGCAGCTGTCAAAGACAGCAGACCTGTCAGGCTGTGGATTAAGAGGGGCAGAGATGCAGGCAGAGCCCTAAGGGGGATGGGTTCAATCAGAGCCTCTGGGTAAGACACGGAGCTGAGGCTTCCGGCTGAAGAAACAGATTGAGCCCAGTAGCTACTGCACTGGGCACTGGGCTCTGTTGGAGAGCACAGGGAGCCAAGATGAAGGTGTTACTGGGAAAAGGGTCCTGGCAGAAATGAGTGATCAAAATATACGGCTGAGTGATTCCACTTTGAGACAATGCATATATCAAGATTAGAAATGAGGGGGTTGGGGATTTAGCTCAGTGGTAGAGCGCTTGCCTAACAAGTGCAAGGTCCTGGGTTCGGTCCCCAGCTCCGGAAAAAAAAAAGAAATGAGGATCCTGAACCAAGAAACAGGTATTTCCATCTGGGATGGTGTGGGACATAATCGGCAATGTTAGATATGGACAACAGATCCCAATGTCACAGAGAACTGGTGACCCAATGCTGTAGACAGGCTTTGCTTATCTTCGGCACGCTTGTTAAAGGACAATGACGACGACAACAACAACAACAACAACAACAACAACAACAACAGTACCAGCTCAATCCAGGAGTTTATACTGACGGTGACAGGATCAAGAGACTCCACATAATGCCACCAGTGTCTGGGAACAAACAGAACCTGCAAACCAAAGAAAAGATAGTCAGTTACCACAGGAACCGGACATTTCTCACTGTAGCTGAGACTGCTAAAGGGAAAGAGAGACAGGGATGAGTCCAAGGGAACAGAGTGACGAAGGGAAGAACGACCCCCTCTCCCTGCCCAAACCCCAGCTTTTCCTTCCCTTAGCTGTCGCTGTCACGAGCTTACAGCTTTCCACTCCTTTTAACTCGGTGACTTCTGCTCAATCTAAATTGTAGTAAAGGCTTTGAACCCCTCTTTGCCACTGGCCAGTGGTGAACATTCTGATGGAAGGAACCGTGTGGCTGCTTCACTTTATTTACTGGAAAACCTCCCCAGGGTACAGGAAAGGCCAGGGTGCCAGGAAAGGACTGGAGCAGTCAGAACCCCCAGACACCATAGGAATGTAAAACGGCCACTGTGGAGAACACTAGAGCCGTCTCTCAGAAGGCTGACCACACCCATCTGAACCACCTACCCTGCTCCTAAACACTCAAGAGCCTGACAGCAAGTGCACAGCAGCAACACACATTCCTAACGGCTCGCACAGTCACTGCGGCACACCCACGGAGTCAAGAACTGTTCAGCCTTGAAAACACGTTCTGCATCAGAGGTCAGAGACAAAAGATACCATATTGTTTGGCTGCAGGTGTACTGCCAAGAATAGGAAAATCTACGGAGCTAAAAGTAGAGTCGTAGGAAGAGGCACGCATGGAGGGAAGTGTCTGGTGGAAGATCGATGCGATGTGGCCGGTGGATCTGCGTACATGTGTGAGAGCAGGATGGGGGTCAGCAAAGACGGGGCGATGGAGGGAAGAGGGGGCAATGGAGGGAATAAAAACTTTTCAAATGCTAAGAAACTGGTAGAACAAGGCCCAATGTTGTAAGAGAAAATCTTCCCGCAGGCTGGGTGTGTGGAATAGTCTCTTTAGAAGGGCTTCAAATATCAGCCATTCTTGAAGAAAACCATCCTGTCTACCTGACTCAGCACAGGATGCACTGCAGTCTGTATCTGTCTTGTCTGGTGGAACAGGTATTAACTGTGAATAGTTCTCATACCCATGCCCTAAGTAATAATAAAGGCTCCATCTGCTTAAATTCCTCAACGCCTATTCCCTCCCGTCACCAGCAGGAGGAGCTGTGCTCCCTCTCTCCACCTCTCAGGCCCGCAGATGGGGACGTTGTCCTCCAGCAGCCAAGTTACTGGGAGGAAACTATTCCCATCTGCACATGGGAAGCACAGGCACCAGGCTGTGCTGGCCACTGACAGCTCATCGATGTTTAAAGCCCCATTACCTGTCCTGGGCTCAGTGTGACCATATGTCTTCGAGCTTTCTGGAACTGAGGGAAACGCTTTAAATCAGGGTTGACAACATTGATTTTACTGAACACACTAGATTCTTCGTAAGGAATTCTGGTTGGATAAAGGAAAGGTGTATCTTCAGGAGGAAAGAGATGCCATCTTTTCCTAATGAAAACAACAAGATACGAGTTAGCTCTCAATTAGAGATAAACCATGTGAGAAGGTAGCAGATGAAGGCTCGGTTTTACATATTTAAATTCAGCTCATACAGGAATGCAGCCTCTTACAAAGCTGATCCCCTGCAGATGTCTGATGGAAGGTAGTTCCCCTGTCCCCCACCCTCCCGACCCCTGAGGGTGTCTCGCGCCCACCCTCCTGAGTCCGTCCCTCTCTTTGCTGGGATAGGCTCTTATTTGTAAGGTGTTTCCTTTGCTTTTTGTATCTTAGAGCAAAGCTTGCTTATCACTGCATTCAGTCCTAATGCTGAAGCTAACCAGAATAATATTTATTACATTTTATCTTGAATGTATGTGTGTGGTGTATTTGTTATGTGTGCTTCTATATCATGCAGATGCACGTGCACGTGTGGAGGTGAGAGGCTGATGTCAACACATCTGTCTTCCTCATCATTCACCGTCTTTTTTTTTTAAAGATTTATTCATTTATTATATATAAGTACACTGTAGCTGTCTTCAGATACACCAGAAGAGAGCATCAGATCTCTTTACAGATGGTTGTGAGCCACCATGTGGTTGCTGGGAATTGAACTCAGGACCTCTGGAAGAGCAGTCGGGTGCTCTTAACCGCTGAGCCATTTCTCCAGTCCATCATTCACCGTCTTAACTCCTTCTTTTTATCCTGATGTTTCGAGACATGGTCTCATTATGTAACTTTACTGGCTCTCTTGGAACTTGCTATGGAGATGAGGTTGGCCTCATATTCATAAAGATCCTCCTGCCTCTGCCTCCAAGTGCTGAGATTAATGGCCTGTGTCACCACAAAGGTGGATCAATCACCTTACTTTCGGAGACAGGATCTCTTTGAACGCAGAGCTCTGATTGGACAGACTGTCTGGCCTGCGAGCTCCCAGGGCCCTTATGTTTCTCCTACCCTCTGTACCCGAGTTATAGAAGGGCACCACGCCTGGCTTGCTTGTGCGTTGTTGCGTACTGAACTTAGGTCACCATGTTCCTGAGGTAGGTATTTTAGCACTGAGCCAGCTCCCAGCACTGCAAATATCTAATACTATCCTGAATAAGCCCCGGAGCCCTCCCCAGCAAACAACTTCAAGACCTCTCCCTGTCTGGAAGTTAAGCATGTTCGATTGATCTAGTAAGGATGAGAAATGAATAAATAATACCACACAACCTAAGAGTAATATAACTGAGGATCTTTTAAAAGGAAAAAACTGTTTTATAACCTGGATCTTTTTCTTTTTTTTTTTAGGGGCGGGAGTAATAATTTCATTTCACAAAACTGTAAAATTCTGTATTTTTAGTACTAGAAGGAAGAGTGCTGAGGCAAAGAGGGCAGGAGAGTGAAGAGAGTCAGGAGAGCTGATGGCACCAGGGGAAAAGAACCGAGCCCCAGTTTTGAGGAAAAGCCATAAGGCCCTCCTGAGTGTGAGCACTGGCAGGCCCCAGTCCTTCTTGCGCAGGGAAGCAGTTCTCAAGCTGTCAAGTGTGCACTCAAGTCTCATTTCACTTTGGAACTGAAGGCACCACAGAAACAGTGAGGTGCTTGACTTTCCTGAAACCCCAGGGCAGCCTACTACTCTCACAGCCACTGGGACAGAACTGCTGAAGTTTAGGTCTTTAAGGCAGCCTCTCCAGGAATGGCTGTTCCATTCCCCCAAACCACGGCTAGTGTGGAAGCCATTCTTGGTTACTTGGTATGCTAATTCTGGAAGGGATCTGAAGAGGTCATCAATTTAATTTAATCTCTAAAATAGCAGGGGTGGGATGGGAGTCCACGTCTGCTCGGTATCCCTTGGGCTCAAGGGGCACCCACCCAGAACTTTCATCTTTTGCTTCTCCAAAGCATTTCCCAGAGGAACGGCCATCAGAACCAGACTATCCAACCTGCTCTGCTTGGCTTCACAGGTTAAAATGTACATGTCTTTCCATCAGAGGAGTGCGTCGCCATGCCATCCCCTGTTCCAAAGCCTCCCATGCTCTCTGTACATGCAAGGAGTGCAGAACTGGGGTGTCTGGAGCCCAGACCTCTATGTTCCACCCTGCCTTCTTTGTCCAGTCCTACCGCTCCCAGGGCACCATTTACACAGGTTTTCTGGGGACCCCGTGTTCCCTCCATCTGGGTGACAGAGACACCACACTCTGCTTCAAAGGCCACTGCACAAGACCGCTCTTCCCTGGACCCCTGAACCACCGTCTCCCCCACGTTTCAGTTCCAGCATCCGACCTCCCTTCATGGCTGAAGGCCTATCGGCAGCCCAGGGGAACTGCTCTCAGGGCAGTCCTGACCACCCCTACCTACGCTAACACACGGAACTTGATGAACACTCCACAGACGTTCACTAAAGCTATTCTATCACACCAGAATGCCATGAAAATGGAAATTATGCGGTTACAGTAAAACTTTTTTCTGTCAAAGGGAAAACACTGGAATTTCTCTGGCTTGCTTCCTAATTCAGAGCACATGGAAGAGGCAAGTTTAAAGCAATGCTCCATCTCATCACATTTCAATTTCCAAATTCTTAACTCCAAAAGGGCCGAGAAGGCTCGCCCCGACTCACTGCTGACTCCCCCGCATACATCAGTGTACCTGGAAAGTTTTACCTTTAACAAGGACTCAGTGAACGAACACAGAACTGCTATGGCCTCCACAGCTTCCGAGGTGACATGTGTCTATCCCTCTACCCTCACCCCCCCTCCCCCATTTCTCTTGGACCCATTCGTGATCATTTTGTGTCTAGTGACGCTGTGGTCCTTTCTGGTTTTGTCTATGAGTTGCCTGGCAAACGTCTCAAAGGGCTGGAAGGACAATCTGGGGCGCTAAGGCTGCACCATGACACCTGAGTATGCCCAAACTCCAGGTCACCAGGTGCTGCCACTCAATCCGCCTCTTCATGATCTACCTGTCAGCAGCCAAAGGGCTGCAATGAAGCCTCTATCTTCAACAAACTTCTCTGTTCTTCTGCATCAGAGAGGCAGGGGAAGGGAGTGAAATGTGCATGAACACTCCTAAGCAGGGAGATGCCTAGCAGGACGGGGACCTCTGGGAGATCCCTGATCATGGCCGAGACACACAGAAGGAAGGAAGCAGAACAGTGGTGCAGAGACGAGCCTTGGTCATGGGCTGGTGGACAGATGGGGGTGGGGCTATTATATGACCTCACCTTTTCCCTTTTCTTGTTCGTTCTTGTGTGTGCAAATACAGACAATTGGACACGGGCAGGCGCATACACACACACACACACACACACACACACACACACACACACACACACACGCACACACACACATTACCTTCCTTGTACTTGGAATACCAAGTTGCAACCATAGGAGTCCAGATGACAGGGAGTGTGGGCTCCCAGGGATCCGATCCACAATGTACTTTCTTGTCCATTTCTTCCAGGAAACCCAAAATCAGACCACATCACCTCCTGTTTGAAAAAGTGCACAGTTCATCAGGAACGGACCGCCAGCCTCTGTGGCGGTGCACACGTTCACGTGGACAACTGTGTTTAGCATTTATACTTTCTTACAAAAAATGCTGGAGATGGGAAGGGTTAGGTTTTCAGGGCAGTATGAAAAAACTTTTCAACCAATAATATCTGAGCGACTCCAGTCACAGCAGTCACTCAACAAGTATTTATTATTTATAACACCCCAGGAACTGTTGGGGGAGCTTGTGTGAAATCGATGAATCAATCAGGCCCACCGGGTGTGACTCTTGTAGCTGTTAGAGACAGACAATAAGCGACAGACGGAATTCTGCAGCCACCTGGGTAAAAGTACTTACTGCAGGCAGTGGAAGTGTCATCGAGTCTCAACGCAGGAGGCTTCAGGCCTTTAGGGAGACACAGTATTTGCAGGCACAAGCACTTTATTACCCCTTTGCACTTCGATGACCACATAAAAGAAGCTTTCTGGGGGAGCCCAGTCATTTAAAGGCATCGATACTAGAGCCTCGGCTCATACCTATAAACCAGTCTCAAGCAGATATGTCACAGAATGGCTTCTGAAACGGTGACTCATAGGTGGCTGACTCTGCTCTCTGCCCCAAGCCATGAATCCCTAAGTGTAATAAGAAAAGCACACTGCTCCAGCCTAGTGCTCTCTGAGGCAGGGTTCTGGGGCAGGTCCTGCCCAACCTCTTAGACTAGAAAGGAAAAGCAACCGGCAGCTCAAGCGTGCGAGTGCTGGTGTGCTTTTAATTACTACTGTTTTTCTTTCTTTTTTTTTTTAAAGAATGAAACAAAAATATTTTTATGTGTAGAATATTCACATAAACACCAACACCTCAAAAAAAACCTCTATCTGCAATCTAAATTCTCCTACTTTTGAGGGGAACATTAACAGCTCTATTAAAAAAAGAAATGATTTTAAAAAGACATTCAACGGATGGTTTTGAGGAAAACTAGAAAAAAAATTATTTTAACCAATGAAACGGTAGGCTAGTCAGGGATGTCCAAGAAACATTATAAGCTGCTGCTATTGTTCCTGGTTGCCTGCCCCTCCCCTGAAGCAGAAGGGAAATCCTTATTGTTGAAGATACCACACACTTGGAATCCTGGACTCAGGGGACCAGAGCTGGATATGACCTGAAAACTTCTTCCCTGCTGACCAGCTTTCATGGTACAGTTGGTGCCACACAAACTCCAAAAGGAGGGAGAGAGCCAAGAGTCTTACCCAGCTGTGACACATCCCACCACAGCAACCAGCATGGTGCAGCAGCCCTCATGGTGCAGGGGTGGCACACACCAGCAACAACCAACAGGACCCTGACTGGATGTGAGTGCTACTCAAGAGGACGGGTATCACGCTTGCTAGAGACCTGGTCAAACTGCCCTGAGCTAGTGAAGTCACACATCTTGTAGGGGAACATACAATCAGTAGCCACAAACAAGTGTAGTTCTTATTCCTCATCAAGGAAACTTTTTATTTCTCCTTTGCACATCGATGACCACTAAGGGATCGAAACTAGAGCCTCAGCTCATACCTATGAACCAGTCTCAAGCAGATGTGTCACAGAATGTCCTTTGAAACAGTGATTCATAGGTGACTGACTCTGCTCTCTGCCCTAAACCACTAAAGGAAACCACACCTATCAAATGAAGCGTTATGGAGCCCAGTCCCATCTGATACGTCCACAACCAACTTAGGCACCAAAGGCCCAGGGCTCACTGCAGAAAAAGGGATAAAACTTGAGTGCTAAAGGAACAAGAAGCTTGCATTTCCTAAAAATGTCGGGGACCACACCTATCAAGGCTCACTAACAGACTGCCTAAGTGTAGGCACCGAAGGCCATGCCGACGTGGAAGGTGGGAGGCCAAGGAGAGCAGGGACTCTGAATGAAGAGCTGTAGGCAACTAAGGAGCATTGAGAGGGAGGACGCACACACCAAGTGGTTATCAACAGCAAATGGTCGGCCCTGAAAACACGTCCACGTAGCAATCATTAGACAGACTTCGCGGGCTGTGCTGTTGCTGCTGTTATTTGTCCAAGACAGAGTTTTTCTGTGTAGCTCTGGCTGTTCTGGATCTCAGAGATCCACCTGCCTTTGCCCCCTGATGCTGGGATTAAGGAGGAGTGTACCACTACCACCCAGCTAGAGCTGGTGCGGTGTTTAGAAACATGAATATATTCATTCTCTCTCTCTCTCTCCCCCTCTCCCTCTCTCTCTCTCTCTCTCTCTCTCTCACACACACACACACACACACACACACACACACACACACACACGTGACAATAAAAAGAGGCTATGATTTTAAGAAGAGAAAGAGCAGTATGTGGGCAGAGCTGGATAGAGGAAGGGAAGGAGAGTGATGTAATTATAATATAAAGTATTTTTACAAAGGAATGAGATTATTTAGGGGAAGTTTTACGTAGAATGCTTTCTTATGTTTAGATTTTGCAAGGATGCAAAGTCAATTATGGCTTTAAAGTTTGGTTTAAACTCATAAGACAAAGATCTTGCAAAGTATCTGAATTTTAAGCTGATGGGATAATAAGGCGTTTTTAGAGATGTCTAGGTAAGTAGGATGAAAGTGACAGTGTTTCCAGGGACACTTGGGGAGATGGCTCAGTCAGTAACATGCTTGCTGCACAAGCATGAGGACCCAAGTTCCACCCCCAGAGCCCACACACACTGAGCTGAGACCGGCAGCCCCTGGTAGAAACCTGGGCCCTTGGCTTAGCCAGTCTCACCTAATCAAGGAGTTTTGGGCCAAGTGAGAGACTATGCCTCAAAACCCAAAACAAAGCAAGGAGTACACCTGAGGAACAACACGCAGTGCTGACCTTTGGTCTCCAACTCCCCCTCCATATGTACACACATGTACCTGCACACTCGTGCACTCTTCCACACAAGCATTTCATGTAAGACCAAACACAGCACATCTCCTGAACAGAAGAGCACTGCTCAATGAAAACAACCTTGGTTTATAACAGGAGAGTAGGGGAGACACTTTGTGTTTCTGACTCTTGAGATGGCCCTGCTTTATGGGTCATCTCAAAATGAATAACACTCCCAAGACAAATAGTATACGATTTATACATAATGATGGTTTCATCTGGTATGGACGTATGGTAGTCCAGTTTCTCCAAGATCTGAAGATTCCCAGGCAGGTCCCGTACTTTCCTAACACCAGGGAAGGTGAACATTCACGGGCGAGACATTGCTAAAACACTAACGAGTATTTGGAAACTGCCGCCCCTCCTCCTATCTGTTTTTCTTTTCAACTTAATACCACTGAGGTAAAACTTAAATATGATGACGTGTACTATTCTGGAGCACGGTACTACATTTCTGACAAATGTAGACATCAATTACTGGCAACAAGGATTAATCAGACCTCTATTTATTCCCTAAAGTTGCCTCTTCCAGGCAGTCAATCCTCCTGCCTCCACTTTCATGCCAAGCCAATATTTGGCAACTGGGTTCTTCTAGATAAAATTCTAAAAATGAGGATCTACACTGAAAATTTCTTCTTTTTTTAATGGAGTGTGTGGGTGTGTATGGTGTGTATGTGTAGTTGTGAGTGTGTGTGTAGTTGTGTGTGTGAGTGTACAGTTGTGTGTGTGAGTGTGTAGTTGTGTGTGTGAGTGAGGGTGAATGTGTGCGTGGTGGCACAGCTGTGAAGGACAGAGAAGAATTTGTGGGAGTCAGTTCTCTCTCCCATTTGGGTTCTGGGGATCAAGCCCAGGCTATCAGAGTTGGCAGCAGGTGCCTTTACTCACTGTGACCTGAGTCCCCACCCCGCGATGACTCCTGAGCCTTAGGGGTGGAGGTATTCATATCCTTCTCAGGACTATCATCAGCCTTCACTGAGTTTCAGAACTGTGAGGACTCTAGGAAGAGGCATCCTCATCGTGTACCTGCTAGATAGATAATTCCAAACCCAGAAGATCCGGGGTAAACTTCGCAGGTCTCCAAAAACAAAACTCCTCCCAGAATGAAAACCATGACTGTGGGAAGGAACTTAAGGGGGTTAACAGGGGAATGAAGTAGATTAGAGAGGTTTGTGAAGCGTGTGTATGAGTGTGTGTGTGTGTGTGTGTGTGTGTGTGTGTGTGTGATAATGTTACACTCTTTTTTTAAAAAAGGTTCTGCCACAGGGAGGCTAAAGGCAGGTTGATCTCTGTAAGACACGAGAGAGTCTTTTTCAAGCAACAACAACAAAAAGGAAGCAAGCAAAAGGGTCCTTAATACATTAAACAACAGCCTTTAAACTCTGCAGTAAATACAAATTAACAAAAGCATGTCTGCGGTTCAGCCACCAGTGAACACAGGCTGCTCTTCCAGAGGTTCTGAGTTCAATGTCCGTAACCACATGGTGGCTCACTTGGCACACGGGTATACGTGCAGACAGTGTGTGTGCACACATGCACACCCACACACTCACACATATATAATAGATCTTTTAGAAAAACATGTCTCATTATTCTTGCTTGGGCACTACACTCCTAACCCATTCCCAACATTTAGTGACAACATTACAGAGTGTGCTACAATCTGCATTCTGGTAGAAAACATACTTCTTGATTCCGAGTCTGGGTTTCTGAATAGGTTTCAAAGTGCTGCCTTTTTATGGTTTCTACTGCTGTGGTAAAACACCACGACCAAAGAAAGCAACTTTGGGAGGAAAGGACTTATTTCACCTTATACTTCCAGGAAACAGTCCAGCACCAAGGGAGTCAGGGCGGGAACTGGAGCAGAGGCCGTGGAGGAACGCTGGTTACCGGCTTCCTCCTCAGTTTGCTTGCTCAGGGTCAGGCCCTCCGGGTTCCTCAGTGCTTGCCCCCTGCTGAGTCCTGTGCTGCAGCGGAAGCTTTTGTTCCTAACAAAGGAACATCCTGACCTTTCGGTCCAGCACCTGGGCGGTAACACCTGGGCGGTAACACCTGGGCGGTAACACCTGGGCGGTAACACCTGGGCGGTAACACCTGGGCGGTAAAATTGCCGAGTCAGTTCCTGTTTTTTATCTTGAGGGCATAAACCAGTTTTTCCACTGTTCTTCCAGGAATTTTCTACCCGATGAACTTGGGATATATATTCTGTGAACCTCAGTAAAGCGTTGGCATTCTCGTAACACGTATGACCCAAGTATGTTTTTTTTCTTGAATCCCGAAGGCCTATGCCTGGCTCTTGGTACCATGACAGTGCAGGAGCCGTTAGCTAAGCCTGCTTTTGTACACCCCATGATCATTAGCCTAGGATGACATAACCCACAATGGGCTTGGCCCTCCAGCCTAATCTTAGACATTCTCTCAACTGAGGCTCCCTCCTCTCAAATGACTCCATCTTTTGCCAAGCTGACTTAAAAACTAGACAGCATAAGTGCCATGACAGCATGAGAGCTCAGTCTCTCATTAGGGTCACTTCTCCAATATCTATGGTGGTGAACACAGCACTTTCAAAACACTGCGGGGTTATTCATACGAGTTCCTCCATCTATTTTTACTCAAGACCTAAAGAGTTCTTATTTGCTTGTTTTGTTTGTTTGTTTGGTTGGTTGGTTTTTTGAGACTGTGCAGTCCTGGCTCAGATCTTCCTGTTTCAGTCTTTGCCGGGATTAAAGGTATATGACACCATGCCAGGATTCGAAACGCTCTTAAACCCGTCCCTATGAATAAGTTCAACTGAACACACAACCAACTTACCCATACTTTTTTTTTTTTTACAGTTTTAACAACCACCACCACCACCACCACCACCACCACCACCACCACCAAAACATTAAAGAAAACCAGTAGGTTTTAAGACAGGATAATGGTTTCTGCCAGACTACCACAAAAACCAATAATGACCAAAAAAAAAAAATCATTTAGAAATCCATGATTAAATTACTTAGTTTTATACAATATTAAGTTAGAGAACATTTAAACAGGTTCCTTGTTACCCTTGCCTACTCTGTAGGTAAGGATCTACAGCCAAGGGTTGAAATGGCTGACCTTGACAGCTCCTACACTGGACTGTGAATGCCCAGCTCTGCAATGTTCCTGTCAGTCTTTGACCCACTGTCTTACTCTGGTTAGTTTCCATTTCCCGGTCAGACTACAGAAAAAAACAACTATTCATAATTCCACAACAAACGTACACCTGAATAAAAAAATTAATGTTGGTCAGAGCAATAAAACTAGAACTCTTAAAAATACCAAAGGCTGGAGAGATGGCTCAGCAGTTAAGAGCACCGACTGCTCTTCCAGAGGTCCTGAGTTCAATTCCCAGCAACCACATGGTGGCTCACAACCATCTGTAATGGGATCGCCCTCTTCTGATGTGTCTGAAGTGACAGTGTACCCACATACATGAAAGAAAGAAATCTTAAAAAAAAAAAAAAAAAAAGATTGTTAACTACAATTAATTTATAAAATTTAAAAAATTTTCCTTTTCCCTTGGGAAAATGACCTTGCCAGACTACCACAAAAAACCAATAATGACAAAAAAAAAAAATCATTTAGAAATCTACGATTAAATTACTTAGTTTTCTGTACCTTGGGTACGGAAAGAGAAGGTCATTAAGTCTCTACTTACTGAATAGATTGGTGCCTAAATTCTATTGTCTATTTTTTTAAGCTCATGAATTCTTAGGTGCTGCTCTGTCTCATCAGAAAGCATCCCCGCCTGAGACTCCTTTAATCATTTCCGAAACAGCTGCCTCTATTTCAACACATTCACACAGCCATGTTACAAAGTCCAACAGGGCTGAACTAATCTTCCATCTATTGCTTTTGCAGATTCGATATCCTGGTGACTTAATAAGACTCCTGACTCTCCACAGCCAACCTCAATCATAACACGAAATAGAATCTACCTGGGAAACAGTCTTTTGGTACGAAATTCCTTTCATTATATGTTGATCCTTCACAACCTCAATTTAAGAACGTTATCAATAACTGCAAGGGATAAAGGTAATGTTTCTCACAAATTCCCTACCTTCCTCGGGCAGTGAAGAGAAAGGTGCAGACATGCTTTGCTGAGCCAGTAGCATGAATGGGTGAGTAGAGAACCAAGGAGACTAATTTTATCACACACAAGAGCCTGGTGCCAATGACTTCAGGCCAGCTGCAAGGCTGCCAGCTACTTCCCACTCACATCATTTACCAGCCAATATATAATCACTGCATTTGTTGTTGTTGTTGTGTTTTGTTTTTTGTTTTGAAATTGTCTGCCCCGTATCTGTCCATGACGATTTCACTCAATTCGCCCTGGTCATCAAAAGGCAGTTTACTGTGGGGAGATCTAGTGACAATTGGAGCAGCACTTCTGCCCAACTTGTGTATCACTCTCCCGAATTCACTGCATATTTAACAGAGAATTAATCTCCTTTATGGAAGAAAAGATTAAGTAGATGGAGACCTCCAACAGAGGCTGAGTTAAAACTTATAAACTTGGTAAAAGGCTGAAGAGAGCTAGAAATTCCTTATCAAAATTGACAGATGTTACACTTGATTACCTAGAAGACACAGAATATTTGACAAGGGCAAAGCCAGCGGTTTAATCAAAATGTTCTTTAAAGAATGCCAAAGACTAAGAATGCAGTCATTCAAATACCTAGTCCACGCTCAGTCCTATGCCAGCAGCTCTGAGGGGAAAGGAAAGCACACAGCCCAGAGTGTTAGAGGACCAAGATGCAATTCTATGAAACACCAGTACAAATCGGACACAAAGAATGCCAGCCAGGGACGTATGTGTTTGGGTGGCTGAGATTTCACAGCCAAGGCTAAATCTGAGCCAGCCCTAAGAAGTAGAACTTACTAGACAAAACTCAAGAGGGTCTGAGCAATGGTCAGAAGGTGGGAGAGAACATAGTCTGCTGGGGAGTCAAGGAGGAGACCAGATGGTGGCTCATGCAAGCAAAGCCATTGGGCTTTGGGGTGCTGGGGAGGGCCTTAAATGCTATCCTTACATAAGGCTCTTCCTGGCCCTTTGGATCTGTAACGTCAAGACTGTCTTCACAACACTACTACACTGTTATCTGTCTGCTTCACTGTTGACATTTGTGCTGATCGTGTGTACCCAACGGGGAACAAAACTGCTAGTGTCAAGACAGTGCAATTAAAATGTACTAATAGTACTGTATTTTTAAAGAATTATCTTTATTTTATGTGTATGGGTGTTTTTCCTGTGAGTTTGCCTAGGCCCCAAATGCATGCCTGATTCTCATGGAGGCCAGAAGAGGACATCAGATTCCTGGAACCGGAGCTACAGATGGTTGTGATGTGTGGTCTGTGCTGCACCAGTAGGTGCTGGAAATCAAACCTGGGTCCTTCGGATAAGCAGTCAGTGCTTTTAACTGCATAACCTTCTCTCCAGCCCTAAGTGTTATACTATTTTTAAAGGTATTACTGAGGTATAATTTAATGTATAGTGAACAGCACATATGTAAAGCATATGATTGATAAATCTGATCGACCTGCATCCTGAGACTCCATCAAGATGACACATTCTGACCATGTTCAAAACTTCTCCAGTATCCCTTCATGACTCATGTCTTCCTATAAACCTCATTCTCTGGTGACCAACAACTTACTTTGTCACTATAAATTAGTTTGGATGTTCTAGGATTTTAAGGAAATTAAATTCTGCATGAAACATTTCTATTTTGTACTAATATTAATCAAAGGCAAACAAAACAAGGTAAATTGAATCAGAATAAGGAATATTTCAAAGTAAATTCATTTCATCATAATAAAAGGTCAATAAAACCAAGTGTATGAAGCAAAACCTGACCTATCTAAAAAAAAAAAAAAAGGGCAATGCTGACAGAGGGCTCTATACCACAGACAAACGTATAGAAGTCAGTGAGAATGTAGCTTATAGTGTCCCTCTCTTTACCACAGACAAGACAATGTGCAGAAGTCAGTGAGAATATAGGTCACTTGAACCCCAGTCTGACTTCAAGCAGACTTATGAGGTACTCCACCTAACATGAGATGTGTATTTTCTAAGTTTACATGGGACAGTTATCAATATTCACCATCCTTGGGGCTAGGAGATAAACTTACATATTTAAGCTGACTGAAATAATGAGAATTATGTTTTCTGACCACAATGGAGTCAAACCAGAAACCAAGGACAAAAAAATGGTTAGAAAAAAACCACCAAATACAAACCAAATTTTATACTTTATAAAACAATCAACAATTAAAAGAGTAAACCACAAGATAAGTCAGCAAGTGTTTTAGCCACATGACAGTGACACCGGGAACTGCACCCTGAGACACACAACTTGGGGAGCTCCTGAGTCCTGAAACCTTTTCTTGAAAGAATGGTGTGGTACTGACAGTGTGACTTCTTAGGTGATGAAGTGCATCGAGCCCACTGAAGCACGGCAACATGGAGAAGTGCTCCACAATTCAGGAGCCCAACATTTCCAGATAGCTAATGTCTGACATTTCCTAAGATCCACTGTGTAAGCTGGGCTGGGGTAGTTTGTTGTAGGGATACAATACAAAGAGTTCTTCCACTGTAAACTCAGAGTCTAAATTGCAACTAACGAACTTCTAAGGAAATAGCCCTCTCCACGTTTGGTGCGATATTCTTAAAAATCTCACAATACTGAGAAGATTGTCACATCCTCCTTAGCTGTGCATATGTGAAACGAGATCTTCTTCATCTCTTGCAGACCAACAAACTGCACCCACTATGAGGAGCAGTAGACATGAGACTCTAAGTGTCCTCAACAGCCAGGCAGTAAGATGACTTGCAAAATAAGCAAACCAGCCCACTCTTCGAATCATGTTAAATTTCAAGGTATATTTTCTTAAAATACCATTTGTTGTTAACATATAACAGGCTTACTACGCTGTCTATTTTTTTGTTTTAGTTTTTGGCTTCTTGACAGGGTCATATGTAGCCCAGAGACTGGACATAGCTCAAGCTACCCTTGATCTCCTGATTGGTTACTCACCAATTACCTCAAGCCAATAGAAAAGCTGGAGGCAGTAACAAGCACGACTTAGTAACTAAGATAACGGTGTTTCTAAAGCAAGGCTAGAACTTAGGTGACTCTGATGAACAAAGAAAACTGACGGATGAAGTATAATATTTTAAAATTAACAGTCTTGATACAATATTAATAGCTTGACTATTCAGAACAGAACTAACTACCAGAATGTGAACCAACAAACTCATTTAACTAAAAAAACCAGATTTTATAAAGGGCTTAGAGCTCCAGCTTACTACCATACTTAATGGCCTGGCCATGTGTGCCTGTGGTAGCTATGCCTGGGACGAAGCAAGCACCTTGACCAAGTCTACTGGGAGGCGTAAAAGCTGGCATGAGCTTGACGCGGAACCGCCAGGAGTGCTTCATCTAACTTCAACAGACCCCTTCTGAGAAAAGGTTTACACAACCTCCTTGTGTCTTATTGTTCTTAAAACAGAAATAACTATTAAATCATAGGGTTATGGTGAGGACTTTAAGGCACTTAGACAGGAACCAGGGACATGGGATTGGTACCTTATTGCACAAGAAATTACTGAAATGTGGTGGGAGGTGAAGGTCCAGTCTACAGAGGGGTGAGGGGATGGGGAAGACCGAGGAGCTAAAAGTTAATTATGAAATCTGTGAGTTCCAGGGTTAAAGATCCATAATGTGACTTAAAATTATAAGAACCCTTACCACTCAGAAGATCAGTAAAACCACTTAAAGATGGCCATGTAGGTACATTTACTGAACATTTTCACAATCACATTTATTTCATGGCCCTAAGGACAGAGGCTCTGCATGTGATGGTGCAGTCTGAATCCCACGATCAGGAGACAGAGATGAGGACGGTGAATAAATGAAAATCACAAAATATTTATAGTAACTATGTGAATTCCTTGATTCAGTAAGAAAAGGAAAGACACAGGTTGAGCAGGAGCGGTCTAACAGCCAAAGAGCATCACACATCACACCCAGGAGAAGGGTCCAGGGCAGGGCAGACATGGGTCGCAGGCAGGGCAGGCGGAGGGGAGCAGAGGATATGAGGTAGGAGTAGCCAGACTAAAGGGGAAATACTTCTTTCTACAGATGACAGACGCCATCACTCTGCCTGTTAGGGTCAAGGCAGTCATGTTAACAAGCTCCCTGAGGCCACGCCCTCTTCCCCCATCCACACTTAAGGCAGAACAGAAACCAGAGCAGGAATCTGCAACTCACGCCACCAAACAAACTGAAATTTGAGGTAGAATACACTCAGGAGAAAAAAGACATGGTAGTCTACAAACCCTCTTCAGGTATGTCAGAGAACATCCACATTCTTATTTCCACAAGTATTCCTACACTTCGGCAGGGCTTTGCTCCGCCTCAGCCTGTAAACCACCCGGGGAAAAGTACACAGAACCTGAGCAGAGACTGAAGGCAGAGGTCTCTGGTCATCGCCTCTGCACGGAGCAGCTTCCTTAACGACCTGCACTGATGACAGAACATGAGTTCCCATGTAGGCCAAAGGGAAAGTAAGTCCCACTGCAGTCTACACTTCTAGCACAATCTAAACTTCGCAGGCAGTGTTTAAAGGTGAAGGTGGTGAGCAGAGAAATACAGAATATTGCTACTCACCTGTGTAAGCCAAATGTCAGCCTCTGTGGAGTAGGCCTTTGGCTTCAGTGGGTAAACCGGTCAGGACTTTCATGACTACTTACAGGAGAAACAGGCAGTTAAGAGAGAAGGGACCAGCAAAACTCTAATTTAGGATGGCTCTCGGAATCAAATTCTTACCAAAACTAAAAAGAATGTGCAACTCACCTGGAAAACATCCGTCTTGTCCTCAAATAGAGTGACAAAATATTTATAGTCAGCATAAGCCCAGAATTTGGAATGATCATACTTTTTAAATGGTCCAGAGATTCTAGACTGGTCGCAGTTCCAGGCCAAAAACTCCTCAAGTGTAGCATCCACGTAACTGCATTCGGTTTCAAACTGAGGAACTGCAAGGTAAGAGAACACACGGTTCAGTAAGTACAGTCTCTAAATACTTTTTTTTAAAAGGTAAGTTTGACCAAGATAGCATTAACCAATATTTAAAAATTAATTATGTACTTGCTCATAGAACAATTTATATCATTCACAATAAAAAAAAGAACATGGTTGTGTTCTTAAGATTAGTGACTGACTACCCTCCAAGTCCTAGCATGGCATGAAAATTGAGGGAGAAGGATCTTGGGTTTGAGGGTACATGGTGAAAATAGGAGTGCAGGGAGACAGAAAGAGAAGAGACAGGAAGAAAGGAGAGAGAGAGGGACACAGAGGGAGGAGGAGAAAGGAAGGGTAAAAGACCATCTCATTGTAGTATGATCCAGTTCCCTACTCTGGGGATCTGTGTCCACTCCTAGTAATGCTCAAACATTATCTGCCTCTCTTGCTCTCGCTGGCTCATGAGAGTGTGTGTTCTCTAGCAGACTGTGCTGGCTCATCTTTACTGCTGACTCGTCTGAAATCAGAATCACCCAGGACACACCTCTGGGCATGCTGTGGAAACATATTCAGAGATGTTTAACCTAGGAAGAAGACTCACTCTGAACAAGAATGGCATGGACAGAGTGGAGGCGGGGTGGGGGGTGGGGGGTGGGGGGTGGGGGGAAGGGAGGGAGGGAGGGGGAGAGAGAGAGAGAGAGAGAGAGAGAGAGAGAGAGAGAGAGAGAGAGAACAAGGTCCAATGTGGCAGGATTCACCTCAGTGCTGCTGCAGTGAGGGATAGATAGCATCCACTAATCCAAGGCCAAGAGGAATCCTTCCTCCCTTAAATGGCTTCTTGCTGGGTGTTTGGTCAGAGCTCGTGACTGCCTGGACACTTGGGTGGAACATGTGTTTATTATATCTTTGTATGAGACCGGTCACTGTATTGCCAAGGACCAGCCTTGGCTTGGAGAGGGGCTCTGTGAGAAGGAGTGTTTGAAAGCAACAGAACAAACAACTCAAAGTCAAATGGTGGGTTACAAGCTCATAGCCTGTGTTCTGCTCAAGACAGCGTTCCAGACTGCTCTCTGTTCAAGACAGTCTTCTTCTTTTTTTTTTTTAAATTAATTCTAAAAACTCTCTGGATCACTCATCTCTTGCAGATCAAAGGCCAGTCTTTTATTTACATGTCAATTCAGTAATTACTCCAGATTCCCTTTTGATCATCCCACGAATCAGCATCCCATGACCCCTAGGCCCCTTGATTCTTAGAGACAGCAAACACAAGCATAGACAGTAAGAAACCGAGGTGGGACCCCGCCCTGAAATCACCATTCCTACACACCTGTGCCTGGACCTAAACTCCCTTGAACTCAGGAATCTGCTTGTCTTTGTATCTTTCTGACAAGCTGGCTCATGGTGCAGCTGCCTCTGTTCCTTTAGCTCTGTAAAGCTCCTTATACAAATCACATTGCATCCTTTTATTTTGCATAGTTGAGAAATTATATATTTTTCAAACTCATGTTTTCAACATTCTTTCCCACAGCCTTAAGGGCTGTCCTGAAGGTCACAGCATTCTACCATTTTGCTAAGACATAGGCACACCCTCACCTCCCAGACTCATGCTGTCTCTGATTATCATGGAGTCATTACCCTAGGCAGAGAGGACATCCCTTGAAGGAGGAACATAAAAGTACGTACATTATTATACAAACAAGCCCCATGCCCACAGCCTTATGCCATTAACACTTGTGGAGGCCCATGCCCTGGTGGCTCTGTTCTAGGGGTGGGAACCACACCATTCCATCCCTACCATGGCCAGGCTGGACTGAGCACTGGGACTCCCTATGCAGACCAGATGGGCCTCACATTTATAAAGACGCACCTACCTCAGCCTTCAGACTAAAGGTCTGCACCACATCACCCAGAAACACTTCTGTTTCTTAGGTTGTGTACACTAAAGCACCGTGTTTTACACAAGGAAAGTATGAGAGAGAGTGCATCTCTGGGGCCCTTGCTGTTTTAAATAAGGAAAGCATCACTGGAGAGAGCCTGCATTATTGGAGTCTTCAGGAATTTTTAAGTGTGAAGTGATCCTATGTTCAAAGAGCTTGAGAGTAAAAAGAAAGTTTAAATTAAAAGATAAAAAAAACTTAAGGCAATAAGTAACTTTAGGAAGATTTCCTCTCTGCACTGCATGTTTACAAACATGCTCCTAAGAAGCACTAGCCGGACAATGCTAATTCAGTGTCTGTTCATTTATTCACTAACTCAGATGGCGCAGGATCATTTACCAAGCACATAATTTGTGATTAGCAATGTACTTAGGCTTGTAGGGACACAAAAGAAAAAGATAATGGTCTGGAGCTAACAATGTAACTCAGTAAGGCCAATGATGCTTGTAAAACCTCAAGAGGTTGAGGTGTGAGGACAGTCTGTTCAAGGCCAGCCTGGGCTAAAAGGCAAGACCCTGTGCTATGGCTTAAATATGGAATGTCCCCCGCAAGTGAATGTGTTCGAAACCTTGGTCCTCAGCTACAGAAAGCAAACAGGGTACTGTTTTAGAAGGTTGCTGTGGTGGTTTGAATGAAAATGGTCCTCTAGGTCCTTAGGGAGTGGAGGTGTGGCCTTGTTGGAAGAACTGTGTCATTGGGGATGAGCTTCAGGGTTCAGATGTTCATGCCAGGCCCAGTGTCACTTTCTTCCTGCTGGTCTGGATGTAGAACGCTTAGTTCCTTTTCAAGGACCATGTCTGGCTGCACGCCACCTTGATTTACACCATGGCGGTAATGGACTGAACCTCTGAAACTGTAAGCCAGCCCTAATTAACTCTTGTCCTTCATAAGAGTTGCTGTGGTCATGGTGTCTGCTAACAGCAATGAAACCCTAACTAAGGCAGGTGTGAGGCCTGCTGGACATGAGGTCTAGTGGGTAGACATAGGTCTAAAAGGGTAAGGCTAGAAGATTACATAGTCTGGCTCAGTTCAAGTCTGCACCGGCTGCTCTATGACCCAGTCACAAACAGCAAGTACGTGACAAATGGCACCACCACAGACCAAGCCAATCCAGCTGTCACATTCCGCCCACAATAATGCACTCCACCCGCATCCTGCTTTTTTTCTTTCTTTAAGACAGGGGCTCTCTGCATAGCTCTGGCTGTCCTGGACCTAACTCTATAGACCAGGCAGGCTGGCCTTGAACTCAGAGATCACCTGCCTCTGCCTCCTGAGCACTGGGATTAAGCTCATCCGCCTACACTTTAAATCAAGAGCCAAAATAAAATTCTGCTCTATTAAGCTCTATGTGGTACTGGATCACACACATGTGAAAGTAACCAATATATACAATCGCAAAAACAAAAACAAACACACACACAACACACACACACAACACACACACACACACACACACACACACACACACACACACACACACACACGCCCCAAAAAATCCCCACTTCAGACAAAGAGGAAGCTTTCTCTAGAATGAGAGAGAACATGCAGACCCGTTGTCACAGCTGTCCTTATGGTGAGGGAAGGCTGAGCTGTGTGTGCTAGCTTGTCTGATGTCGGGGAGTCAAGAGGAGACTAAATGAAAGGAAATCTGAAAGTCGCAGAGCGTTTTAAGTAATCACAGGGGAAATTAATATTTAAGAAATAGAATCATAGGGTTGGGGATTTGGCTCAGTGGTAGAGCGCTTGCCTAGCAAGCGCAAGGCCCTGGGTTCAGTCCCCAGCTCTGAAAAAAAGAAAAGAAAAGAAAAGAAAAAAAAAAGAAAAAAAAAAGAAATAGAATCATGAAGTCCTTTGCAAAGCATACAGCCCTTTGAGGAGGGGAGGGCAGCTTAGGGCCTAACCTACAGCACATGCTCAGTAAATGTCAGGCACTATTATTAGTCCTTCTTACTCTTCCCAGTATTGACTTGGAACCTTTTCAAAATTAGAGCAGTCAGCAGAGGGATATCCGAGATCTTCCTTAACAGCCTCTATCTTCCCCCTCTTTTCTCACTCCTTAACACGGCCCAATCATCTTTATCTCTTACCTTCTTTTTCTTGAAACAGAGACGGGACAGAAGCAGTACACTACTGACAAGCAGAAGCATGTCACCTAATCTACTTAACTTGGTCAATTTGTCACTTGACTTTCTGAAGCGGGAAACTTCAGCAGGCTACACTGACCTAAAACACAAACATCTATAAACTTAAAAACCATTCCATTTTTGAGAACTGCTGTGATGCACTTAAGAACAGTGCCTGGCAAGCCACAGATACAAGCTCTTAACAGCACTGGCATCCACAGAATTCACCGTAGAACTAACAGTAAAGATAATTTTGACAAGAATGTATGTAGCAGGAGAATTTCAGGATGCTAGGAACGGGAGCCATTTCTGATCGTTAGCCCGTGAGTTTCCCCTTCCCAGAACTCACTCCAACCGAACACTGAAGGCCCTGACTGAGAAACTGGCCCTGGGGTGGAAGGAACAGGACAGGTCAGTCGGTGGTGCCATTCACCCCAGCAAACCTGCACGCGGGCTTCAAAATTTGGCCTCATTAGAGGCCTGCATTTCCTGTCACAGCAAACTCTGCACATTAAAAATGAGAATCTAAAATGTGAAATTTCCACTTGAGAATTGTTGCTGCCTGGGAAAATGAAACAAGCGGAATGAACGGAATGACAGATCTTTTCATTTATGTGATGGTTTGAAAATAGAACCCTTCACTGTATCGAGTGCAGCAACACAAAGCGGAGCTCTGATTCCACTGGTGACAGCCCCTCCGGTGGCTTGCTGGCTTCCCGCTTCACTCTGTGCAGTGGGATTACTCCTTTCTGACTCTGTCACCGCTTCTTTTATTCAGTGATAAGCAGTCAGGGCAGCTCCGACTTTCAACCACTAACTGCCAAGTGTTAGGCAAGAAGCTGCAACTCCAATCCAAGATTTCACAGCAAAGAACAAAATGAGTTTGCTTTTAAACCTAAAAAACAGGACGCGAGTGGACACACACATCGCTGCCATCGGTGCCAGCACGAACGGTGACAAATGAATTTGGCTAAAATGGGTTTAAAAACCTACATGTAGGGGCTGGGGATTTAGCTCAGTGGTAGAGCGCTTGCCTAGGAAGCGCAAGGCCCTGGGTTCGGTCCCCAGCTCTGAAAAAAAGAACCAAAAAATAAAATAAAATAAAACAAACAAACAAAAAAAACAAAAAAACCCTACATGTAATTTACTACCTGTGTCCCGAAATAAACTCAGGACGTCATTATGTTTTGGTTTTTGGAGACAGAGTCTCACTGTGTAGAACAGGCTGTCCTCAAACTCCAAGAGATCTGGCCACCTCTGCCTCCCAAGTACTGAGAGTAAATACTGCCATGTCTAGTTTTTAAAAAACAGTTTTAAAAGCAGGCTGTAAGTATGGATCGTCATTTAACATTTCAAAGGGCTAAGAGAAAGAATTTTGAAAGTTTCACCACAAAGAACTGACAGAAATTCAGAGATAAGTATGCTCAACTGACTTGAACCTTAGCAATGTCTAGATATATTGAACATGGTACTCCATTAACATGTGAAACTTTTATGGTTTCTGGGGCTGGAGAGATGGCTCTTCCAGAGGTCCCGAGTTCAATTCCCAGCAACCACACGGTGGCTCATAACCATCTGTAGTGGGATCCAATGCCCTCTTCTGGTGTGTCTGAAGAGAGTGATAGTGTACTCACATATTTAAAAAAAATGTTTTCTGCATATTAGTAAAAAAGAAATAGTCAATTACTTTTAAAGACCAGTTATTAATATTACTGTTATTAATATTACTCAAGCATCTCAAAAATTCTAAATAAGCCCTAAGATAGATATAAGAAATATATCTATCTTCATGTTCAGGCACCACACAGACAGACAGTCAGACAATACAATTCAACACAAAAGAAACAACAAATTTTTTTTTTGTTTACAAATTTATGTACCTGTCTTTCTATAAGACTTACAGGACTGGCCGACCAACCAATCACCTACACCACACGAGTGGACACAAATCAACATAGAGAGTAAGGAAATGGCTTTTATCTATGTATAAAACAATAAGACACAATGAGGCTATATAGAGGGACCCTGTTTCAATTACCCATTATATATACTGAATATATGGCAAAAATATTTTCTTTATACTAGCAGTAATGAAAAACTACAATTCTTTTTTGCTGATGGACTTGGTAAGATATTATATTTTTGTATAGAGAGGTGATTTTACAACAACATAAACTTCTTTCCAAACTTGATTTTTGGGGCTTAATGAATTTTCATCTAAAAATCTCAGCCAAGGAGAGTCCAAGTTCATTCAGTAGGTAATGGTGCTTACCCTGCACATACAAGGATCTGAGTTCAGATCTCTAACGCAAAGGCAGCCTGGCTGTACCTGCCTACAGGAGCCCCAGGATCCTGAGACCTTGAACTACTAGTTCATCGAAGACCTACAACCATGCCTAAGGCAGAGAGTCAGGCAGTACTCAACACCTTGTTCTGGTCTCTGTAGGCACATATGGCTCATATAGAAGCATACTTCTTCATGTGCAGGGACCACACAGACAGACACAGACGAGCATGCATACATGAACACACACACATGCACACCCCTCAAATGGGTTTGTTTTCTTTCCTTTCTTCCCCCCTAGACAGACTTTCTTGGCTGTCCTGTCCTGAAGTAGCTCTGAAGAGAAGGCAGACCTTGAACTCTAGAGATCCACCTGCCTCGGCCTCTCAAGTAGTGGATTAAAGGTGTTCATTATCCACAACCTAGCCTTTTATTTATTTATTTTTTTTTGAGACAGGAACTCTCTGTGTAGTCCTGGCTGTCCTGGAAATCACCATGTTAACCAGGCTGGCCTTGAATTCTGAGATCCTCTGCCTCACGCCAGAAGGCTTTCTTTAAAATGAGCACTCCGTGTAACTTTTTAGATGAATAAGACTCAAAGATCCTGAGAAAAGAAGAATAACAGAAGATCAGAGTAGACTAGTGGTTGCCAAAAGCTGGGAGAACAGTCAGGATGGACTGACAGGGAAAGAGTGGTTTTAGAGAATGAAGTCATAGTTAGATAGGAGATGTTCTGGAATCCTATCACAATAGGAAAACAATGTACCATGTATTTCAAAAGAAATAGGTGAAAGTATTTTAATACTTCAATTACAAAGAAATGGTCAATATTCTGATTGATATATAATATATACATATGCAGAAACATCATATGCTACATAAAATATATACAACTTATGTCAGCATGCCTGTAACTCATGTGGAGGCTGAGGCAGGAGGATTGCCTCAAGTTCACGGCAAGCTTGGGCTGTATAGCGCGGTGAGTGAGCTGTAGAGGGAGACACCGTGGTGGGAGGTAAGCAACAAAGCAACAGCAGCCGCAAGGGCAACAGCAGCAGCCCCCACACAAACTGGAAGTGAGGAGCTGCTGTCTGGGAGGTGGTTTCAAACACTGAAGTGTGTATTAGTGCCAAGATGGGGCTTTCGAGTTGGTTTACTAGCCCCAAAGCTACGACTTAACATGTGCCCTCAAAATGGATGCAAGAAGACACAAGAACACACAGAGACACACGAAAGGACGCCACCAAAGACAAATGAGAATAAATGTAGAGCACTGGCTGATTCATTATAAAAAAAGTCCGTCTGGAGCAGAGCAGACACGGGCAATAAAGGGGGGGGGCGCGCATCCATCATATAAAGAATTGTCTTGAGAAGTGAATAAAACACACAAGGCGGTGGAGGTGCAGGTCTTTAGACACAGCACTCAGGGTGCGGAGGCAGATGGATCTCTGTGAGTTCAAGGCCAGCCTGGTTCCAGGACAGCCAGGGCTCAGCTCTGAAACAGTCAAAGAATAGCCACCAGGAAAAGGCGGGAACTCCCGTTGAATACAAACTTATGTTCAGGATCACCGGCAAACACGCTAATTACAGTAAAGAGACACCACCCTCTCACCTACCGGATCTTCTAAAAGGTAAACTTGCTTGGTTTTGAAAGACAGAGACTTATAAAAAGCCACCTCTCTACAAACCTAGTGCCTGTGGGTCAAAAGCCTTTCACTCTGTCACTCCACGAATGTAAGACTCTGACTAAATGCTGAACCCAGGGTGAGATGAGGCCCTTGCCCTCAAAGCAGGAAGACCTTGAAGACCTTAGAGGGAGGAGATGTCAGGAACAGCCTGGGAGAAGTGTTGTAACTCAAGTGTTGAGTGCAGTGACCCTGAGGGTACCTTGGCCTGGAAGACAGAGCAGCAGGTTGCTGTCACAAGACCCCGGAGTGACTCAGGTCTCCAGTGAGTGCTGATGATAATTCGAACACGGTTGACCTGGTGACCTCCTTCTAGGAATATAATAATCTAGATAGATAATAGTTACACACTTGGGCATACACGTTTGAAGCTCACAAGCAATTGAGAAGCCCGCCTTTGCCCCCTGTTCAGTGCCAACTGAACACTGAGTGGAAAGCATCTAGCCACATCCCCCAACCCATTTGAACACAGCAGACAGGAACATCTTAAAGTACATTCTGCTATATAATGGGGCACAAAGGAGCCACTTAAAAGTCACATTTAACGTCATAGGATGCTCCTCTGACTATGCTGAGAAAAATAAAGCAGCCCGTGAGAATCAATACACTTCAATTCTTAAACACAACCTGTTAGATACAAGCAGGCTGGGATGGAGAGCTGCTAACAGCACTCTGCCCTTCCAGGCATCCTGGGTATGATCCTCAGCATCCACACGGCAGCTCATAAAGACCTGTCATGACAATTCCAGGGGATCTGATGTCACCTTCTGGCTCCCGAAGGCACCAGGCATACACGTGGTACACAGTCATACACAAAGGCAAAACACCCGTACAAAATCAATCGAGCAATCAATAAAAGTTTATTAAAAAAATACAGGTTTGCATCTGTAGGATTTGCTGAAGGAGGTAGAGACAGGAAGATAATGAGTTCAAGGCTACACATTTGCCAGGCGTAGTGGTGCACAACTTTAATTGAGGCACTCAAAAGGCAGAAGCAGGCGGACCTCTGTGAGTTCAAGGCCAGTGTGTTCTACAGAGTGAGCTCTAGGACAGCCAGGGCTACACAGTGAGACCTGGCTCAAGAAATCTAAAAAAACCAAGATAGCAACGACAACCAAACAAGGTATCTTGAAACTTTTGTGGCCTTTTACAATTTGTTTTTTATATTAAAGAAACCATACTGTTCATTTTTAAATTATTTGTATGTTAAGTGATATTTGTTGAATACTTACTATGTAGGCATTATTCTAAATGTTTTGTGCATATGAATTTATTTTGTCCTGGGACAGGGCCTCACAATGTAGCTCTAGCTGGCTTAGAACTCACTATATTGACTAAGCTGGCCTTGAACTCACAGAGCTCTACCTTCTAAGTGCTGGGAGTAAAGGAATGCAATATTATACATGATGAAATCATTTAGTTTTGAAAATATCTGTAACATACAGAGAAGTTAATTGACCTGCCCAAGGTCACACAGCCAAGTCAAAATTTGAGTTTTATACCATAATCCTATGCTTGATGCCTTTTTTAAAAATCACATTATGCATGTTTGCGCATGTGTGGGCATGCACAATACTAATCTCTAGGATATACAAAAGGGCTCTCCCAAATCAACAACTGAAGCCTCCATTAGAAAACAAGCAAAATATATAAACACACATTGCTATTGGCTAACACAACCACAAAAAAGACACCAGATCTCCTCAGTCATAAAATAAGGACAATCAGAACCACAATGGAGTATGTCCTCACACACACCAGCATGGCTACATTTGAGAAGAGGGAGGCAGGCAAGAGGTGGAGAAGTGTTGGCAAGGAGGTGGGAAAACTGGAACCTTCCTACATAGCCAGTGGGCACGTAAAATGGTAAGGCCACATGAAATGCAGTTCCATGGAAGTTGAGAAGCATAGCGTGCGTGCATGCGTGCGTGCGTGCGTGCTTGTGTGGGTGCGTGCGTGCGTGCATGTGTTTCCTGCTAGCTCTACATATTCATGAGGAAGGAAAACAGCTCTACTCCAAATCCACACTAAAATGTGTAGGCATACATTTTTTGCAACCTACTTTTAATAAGGGTTCAACCTCTCCTCTAGCCCACCACCCAGCAGAGGTAGTTGAAGAGAAAGTTATTAGGATGTGGGGGAAGTGGACCTGTTCAGAAGCAGTTTTGGGGGCGAGCCCAATCTTCGTGGGCAGCAGTTCAGTCCTGTAGCAGACACCAAACAGGACTGAGCAGCTGCAGACCTGTCCTCTAGGTAGGCAGACACCAGGCAGCTGTAGTTCAATCCTGAAGAAACCGCCAAGCTCGCCAACTGGCTGAGGCAAGGCCACGAAAGCAGCAAGCTGCTGCAGGAACCCCAGGAGCAGTTCTTGGGCAAGTTTCTCTCATTACCAAAAGTTGAGCTTCACAACACTATGTAAGGTGAACCAGTACATGCGTGTCTTTGGTGAAGAACAGTGAGGTGGAGCAAAGTGAAACAAAGCACAGTGCTCATCTCCCACTTCTGTGGGGTCATATCTACACTCCTTCATCAAGTGTCCTTTCCTGTCTGCTTCAGGAAAACAGCCTTTCATGTCATTTGATATAACTAACTTCCCAAAGAACTAGAAGTTTCTACTTCACAAATGTCTGTGGGAACATAATCCTAGGGTAACAAAGTGCAGAGAAGCCCCTGCATTGCCACCCACTGAGCAGCAAAGAGGACACACACACATTCATCCCTACAGAATCTCACTGGTGATAAAGATAACTGAAGTGCTGACACACACCGGCAGAGAATCCCTTATCTAAATAAATGCCTGGGCTCAGAAGTGGCTTGCTTTTTATTTCATATTTTTCTGGACTTTGGAATATTTGCATATATAGAAAGAGCAATATTTTGGACTGAACCCAAGGCTACTATGAAATTCCTTTCTACTTCAAATCTTCCTTTGAGTAACATAGACAAAAGGCAGAATTTTTATACAATTTTAGGCTTAAAGGTTATACATTTTACCTTCTGAGATCAGGTATGGAATTTTCCAGTGGTAGCATTGTGCTGGTGCTTAAAACTCAGATTCTAAAGCATTTCAGATTGGAGATGTTCAATTTATATTCCTCTATGGATGAGCCTTGAAAACAGGCTATGTGAAAGAAACTAGACCCAGGGGCCGGCTCTCCTGTGCCTGGTTATTAGGACATCCTGAATGGATACATTTAGACAGACAGAAGTAGGCTGGTGTTGCTGGGGCGCCGGCCTTCCTTATGGGATAAGGAACACATGCTGAAATTTAGAAAGTGGGCTGTATAGCCTGTGAAAACGTTAACCACTGTTCGATCAGATACTTTCAAATGGCTAAATGCTACATTTTATGCTATGAGAATTTTATTTCAATTGTTAAAAAAGACTATGCTTCCTTTACCAAAAACCCAGAGTGTTTTCTCACAACTGCAGAGAGGCTTTGAAAAACTCCTTTAAGACTTAAGTGTTACCTGACTCTTCTGCAAAAACAGCCCTACCACCCTAGGAAGCAGGCAAGCACATCAAGCCAGAGAATTCAGGTAAGTCTCTCTCAGCAAACGAATACTAGTTACCAGCAGTGCTGTGGTGTCTGGAGTCTAAGCAGGGTGTGAAGATTCCACAATTTCTATTTCTCTTCAAGTCACTTCAGTGGTAGATTTATTTCACAAAATCAAAAAGGAAAACATATAATATGGTTTTAAATTATTGCGCTGGTCTAGCATTTCATTTAAAAATACCCAAACAATCAAGTCTGTGGTTAGAATGAGATGCCAAACTACAGTAATTCTGTTCTGCCTGTCTCGGGAGTCCAAAATGGCTCTAGACACCAAAAGCAAATTGCAGGCTATTCCTACAAGGTCAAGGCCGGAGAAATGAGCTTGGAGCTGCTGAAAGGGAAACTGGGAAATGTTCTAGCTCCTCTTAGGCTATTAATAGGTCTATATAAATTACTTCTCTACAATGCACACTGAGTTTCTACAGGACCAGGTTACTCATTCTGAAATGCCAGTTAGAGAGTGAGCACAGGTATGGACAGCTTCAGATTAGAAACACACCACGTCTCTCTTTTATAATAACTGCCCTTCAAGGATAATGATAATCACTTCACCGATAACAGAGCAAAAATGGCAAAATTTAATTTTCAAAGTGTTCAGGGAAAAAAAGGCAAACAAACCTTTTAAAAATCATCTATTAATTCTAAGGAAGGCAAAAACAACAATAAAAATAAAAACCAAGGTTGTGCAGTGCAGCCTGTGCCCCAGGTATACAGGGCGGCATCGGAAGAAGGTGGAGTCCAAGGCCATCCAGGGGATCCAGTCTGTATATATACAGCCACCAAGCCCTGACCGATATTGCTGATACCAAGAGGTTCATGCTGACAGGATCCTGATCTAGCTGTCTCTTGAGAGGCTCTACCAGAGCCTGACAAATACAGAGGCAGACACTCGAAGCCAACCATTGAACTGAGAACGAGGTCCCCATTGGAGGAGTTAGAGAAAGGATTGAAGGAGCTGAAGGGGCTTGCAAGCCCTTAAGAACAATATCAACCAACCAAAGCTGCCAGGGACTAAACCACCACGCAAAGAGGACACACGGACAGACCCATGGCTCCAGCAGCATATGTAGCAAAGGACAGCCTTGGTGGGCACCAATGGGAGGAGAGGCCCTTGGTCCTGCCAAGGCTCACTGTCCCAGTGTGGAGGGATGTCACACCTACGCAGTACCATAAAGGCCAAGGTAAAAGTAAAAGGTAAGATCATAAGCAAGACGGGGTGTCATAAATAGCCTAGGGCCATGCATGTGGGGACGAGTTCCAGATGAATCACAGGTGAAGGGACCACCACATGGTACCGTTACAGAGTGTTGCACTGCAGTTCTGTATTACCCTAGTATTTTATTCCTCAGTGGAAAGGGGCTCAAGCAGTAGCTCATTAACATATATATTATCTACCGAGCTCGATCGGCCACAACAATGTCTAGCAACGTGTTGAATACATAAATTAGCAGATCTGCATTCTGTGTAGGTCTTTAAACCCCTTGTTTGAACAAGGAAGGGGGGAAAAAAAACCCCTGTATGAGGTCAGACTATTTTCCCACACTTTCTTGTAATGTTTCCTATCTGTACGGTAAGTGGTCAAAGAGGATTAGACACAAAGGACGTCTTGAGATGGGGTGAGCACTGCTGAGCATTTCTGGGTGCTACGGAGGAGGGGCTGCCGTGGGGATTACCTGTGCCGGTGCTTCTCAGGCCCATCCTGAATCGTATCTGCTTGCCCTCCAAGACCTTAGAAAGGTGTTTCGCAGTCCAGTGTCGTGATGGCCAATCAAAAACCATGTTACAGAAGATTGCAGGCTGCTGTAAAGACATTATAACCTCTTTTGCTTTCTCTGGTGTAAAAGGTTTGACACATTCACCTAGGGAGAGAGAAACACAGAGCATCAGACAACAATGGACAGATGAGTGTGTCTCTGTGTCCTGTATTATAGTGAGAAAAAGGCTGCCGCTGTTTCTGTTCTGGCAAATCTTTCCACGTAACTGCACACTTTAGATAAATATTTGGCCTCAAAGACCTGAATTCTTGCTTTCTTTTGAGATAGGGCCGCATGCTACAGTTCAGGCTGGCTTGGAACTTAGAGAGATCCCCCGCTTCAGAGCCTTGCAGATACTTGGATCGCAGGTGTGAGGCACCACACCGCCTAACATAATTCTTCGAGTGATTTTTTTTCATATTAAAATTTAAGGTTGGTAAATATTTATAGTTTTACTTTTAAAAAAGCTTTCTAACTACTATAATTTAAAAACAGTGAAGTGTTTGGAACATAATACTTATATATAAAAAAAAACAAACCTGCTGAGAATTATTCTAGAATAACCAGAGTTTCTGGATTCATCTTAAACCCAAACAAGCAAAATGACTAAGCTAGAGTAGTCTTTGGTTTTTTTTTTTTTTTGGTTCTTTTTTTTGGAGCTGGGGACCGAACCCAGGGCCTTGCGCTTCCTAGGCAAGCGCTCTACCACTGAGCTAAATCCTCAACCCCTTAAGCTAGAGTAGTCAATTGGGAAGGTAGACACTGATTTTTATTACAGTTTCTAAAATAAAAGATACACTGGGATGGTGTCACATGAGTGTAATCCCAGCATTTGGGAGCTGAGGCAAGAGGACCCTGAGTATGAGGCCAACCTGGGCTGCACAGTGAGTTCCAGGCTAGCCTGAATTATATATCGAGAGCCTATAAAAAGTGATGAGGCAGCGATCCACGCTCACCCTTGGTTCCAGTGCACTTGTGAGCGTGAGCAGTTAGGAGACACCAAACTACGACGTAATGAGTGCTCAGATCGCAGATGGGTTGTAGATGCAGCTCAACTGGAGCAGTGCCTGCCTCGCATCTCATTCTATCGCCCACCAACCATATGGTGGCCCGGGACTATAATCCTAGCACTCTGGAGGTAGAAGCAAGTTCAAGGCCATCCTTGGATATATAGAGTATTTGAAGCCAGCCTGGGCTATGTGAGACTTTGTCTCAAAATTACAGAATTATAATTTTGGTAAGGATAGTGTATGTACTACTGTTTCATTTACTCTATCTTCCCTCTCCATCTGTTTGGACAGAGATCCATCTGTCTGTCAGTTTGTCTGTCTCTCCTTTCATCTCTCTGTCCAGCTCCTTCCTTCCCAGGGCCTTTTACATGTGGGTAACCATTCCACCAAAGAGCTATGGTCCCAGCAGGGGATTTTCTAGTTAATTCTCTCTGTGTGGCCGGTTAGGACAGCTCTCACATGGACTCTGATGCTCAAACATGTACTATGATTCTCTAAATCTCAAGAAGAAAGGATCCCAATTCCCACGCTACCCAAGCTTCCAGGCTAATGGAGAGAGGACTGAGGAAGGGCTCACAGAAGAACTTAGGTAATGTGTGTCTGTCCCAGCGGAAGGCTCCCTTTTTCCCTTTTCTTTCTTTTTCTAGACAGGGTCTCTACACAGTTCTCGCTGTTCTGGAACTCTCGCTATGAGGTCCAGGCTGGCCCAGGTCACAGAGATCCTCCTATAAGGCTCGTTTTTAAAGACAATGCAAACTTTGCCCACACTCTGCAATCTGTCTGTAAGCCCTTGGTGATGTGACTCGGCTCACAGCCCTCAGCAGGTGACACCTAAGGACCTTGACCTTTGCATGGGATGAGATCTGTGTGGGTGCTTGGAGGAAAAGTGGATGAGCTGGGACCAGGCATACATTTCTGTCTTCCTTCAGTTGGCTATATCTGTTTTGTTTTCATTTCTTTTTGTTATAACTTTATATACACAGATCAGAGGGCTCTATCTGCCCTCAAGGGCAGGTGGATGGGAGTGGAAATACTAATGAGAAAGTTCTTTCAAGTTAGGTCTTTATCAAAAGCAACATTCAATGTTTGAAATGAGCAAAGCTTTAGACAACAGTCAATCTACCCTCATGGGTACCTGACAGACCCTTCATTTGTATTCAGTTACCTTAAAGATGATGCTGTCAATAGAACAGCCCCTGAGGGGGCTACCAGCTAGACTGTCACCATGACAGGGAGGCCACACAAATACACCCCAGTCACTTCAAGAACACTTCATTCTAGTTGCAAGGAACACTTTAGCCACCAATGCCACAACTGCTTCAGCTACTGGCCTACTTGTCCTAGTCCACAAGACTTCCCTTCAGCCATGACAAGACAAGCATTGATGAACTCTAGATAGCCACACCTATCCTTTAAGTCTCACTCAGGACAGGAGGGAAGGGCCTTCCGGTTGGTAACTTGGCAATAAACTTGTGGCATCTGTGGATAGTGTGACCCATCCATGCAAGAGCACAGCTCTGCACTCAAAGAGAGAAATGGAGTTTAAAATGGGAGTAAAAAGTGACCAGCAGCAGATTCAGTCCACCGGAATCACCATGTCCCACTGTACAGGTGGCCACATGGTGGTTTATCAGTTACAGAAGAAAGGAAGTCATTCATCAAGGCCTTAACCAAGTGCAGTGATGGGAATCACAGGTAGGCGGGGCTCAGCGAAGCAAGGCAAATTCTGCTGTGTGTTTCATTTACATTCTTAGCTTCAGAGGACTGGGAGGTAGTGGTTTGCTAAGAACAAGCTGTAAAGGTTTTGACAATCACAAGAATATTAGGTCAGACACAGGGGTGGGCAATGAATGAATGGTTTTCACAGGGATTAAAAATAGCCCTCGGTGGGCTGGGGAGATGGCTCAGCAGTTAAGAGCACTGACTGCTCTTTCAGAGGCCCCGAGTTCAAATCCCAGCAACCACATGGTGGCTCACAACCATCTGTAATGGGATCTGATGCCCTCTTCTGGTGTGAATGAAGACAGCAACAGTGTACTTATATATAATAAATAAATAAATCTTAAAAAAAAAAATAGCCCTTGGTGATTTGGTTCTGGTCTACAAGATTTGAACTCTCCATAACATCAGTCATTTTATGTAGAATTTATTTTTCCTTTTGGTGTATATATATGTATATAGTGAACATACATATGTATGCCTGTGTGTTCATGTGTGTGGTACACAAGTGCAAACGTGCATGTACATGTGGAGGCTTGAGGCTGATGTGAGGTGTCTTTACTGGTATCTCTCTACCAACAGCCCCCATGGTTCACTGCCCTGCTCTCTAGCCAGCAGCTTGCCCTGGGAATCTCTGCCTCAACCCTGTGTGCTGGGATTACAGGCTGCGCTGCCCTGCCCTGCCCTGCCTGCCCTTATATGTGTTCTGAACATGTAAACTCCGTTTTCAGGCCTGCACAGGAAGCCCTTTATCCACTGAGCTATCTCCCCAACCTCATCTTGTACAAACTTCGGCAGAGGTGCAGTTCTTTTCTCTTTCTAGAAACTCAGTCCGTAGTACACATGTAAGACTTGTGACTGGCGCGCCTAGAAGCTGCACACAAGCCAGCCAACCCCCCTCTTCTGGTCAATCTGAGAAGTGTCCCTCCTGTATAAAGACTGTCGTTTCGAGCTGCAACATCAGGTCTCAGTCAGAGCCTCTTCTAAACGGTATTTGGTGCTCAGTGCCATAAATGCACATTATGAGCAGATGGGGTTAGCGTTAGGCATCCAGTCACGGCTGCAGCTAGAAGGTGACCAGAGAGTGGTTATGAGGTTATCAGTCTCCAAGCCTCCCAATGCCATAAGCCCTCAGCTCAGCCTGCAGCTTACAGGAGGCTGCAGTGTTCTAGTGAGTGGTCCAGGGCTATGGGCTGAGAGAGCAGATGCCCAAAGCCTAGAGCTGCTAAGATTGCCCAGTGCTGAGCCCCTGAATACTCAGAGCCTCCAGTCAGCATCTGACTTGAGCATCTAGGGCTGAGAGACTAGAGCCGTAAGCCCCTACTTCTCAAGGTCTAGAGCACAAATCTCTGGCTTTGGAAGCACAGATCAGTAAGCTCTGACTGAGGCTTTCAGAGCCCAGATCTACACGTTTAAAAGCTCAGATCACAAGCCTCTGGCATGCAGGTGGGCCAAGAGTCAGGGCACTGCATGTAGCTCCTTGCTTACTTAAGCTTTTCTCTGACTAGAGCAAAAGGACCCTCACACAGCTGCTTGTGACAGAAAGTCTTAACTCGCACTAACCTATCAGTGTTTAGTACAATGGCTTTAATGCATCAAATCGGAGTGCCTGGAGTCCCTGTGTGTGAGCATGGATGAGTCACATGTTTTAATATTTTTAAAGTGCTGGAGAGATGGCTCAGTGAGTAGGAGTCCCTGCTGCATTAGCATGAGGACCTGAGCTCAGATCCCAGCACCCACATAAAAAGCTAGGTTTGGTCGCGTGCGCGTGCGCACGCGCGCGCGCGCGTGTGTGTGTGTGTGTATCACCCCCCACACACAAGCATACAATCATCCTTAATAATAACAACAACAATAATATACTTTTAAGTTCTGTTATACTGCTAAAAAGGTGAAGTTTCTCTTCTACCCTACAGGTCTCTTGTTAGAAATGACACGGGATAAGTTAACAGGTGAAAGCACTCAGTTTATTTAGTAACTTTTGCATGCGCCTAGGAGCCCTCATAGGAAAACGGAGACCCACAGGACTTAGAGCTCGATGCTTATAGCAGGCAGGACAGGGGGTTGGGGATTTAGCTCAGTGGAAGAGCACTTGCCTAGCAAGCGCAAGGCCCTGGGTTCGGTTCCCAGCTCCGAAAAAAAGAAAAAAGAAAAAAAGAAAAACAACAATAACAAACAAACAAACAAACAAAAAAAACAGCAGGCAAGAACAGAGAGGTGACCTGGGAAGCAGGACTAGGTAAAGAGTCTGGGCCTGGGCCCGTAACAAGTCTTCTCATCCAGCTTTGCCAGTGCTGACTGCCATCTCTGGTTGTAAGAATGGCTTCCTTTTTCCTTCCTTTCCCTTGGTATGGGAAGATACCTTTCCAGTGGGAGTTTGACTTCTTGATTTTAGAAAGAGAAAGGAAAGTCAAGGACTTTTCTTGTACTAGCTGTTTTCCAAATGTCTTTAATCTTAAATAATCAACAAGTCAAGAGGCACGTTTTGATCTCTACAATGGAAAATAGAGCCGGTGTCTACTGGGGCCAACTGCTTGCTGTGCATGAGGTAGGCCCCAGGGTCAATATTCAAAAGGGAGGGCCGTACCACTCAGGAGGCAGATGCAGGTGGATCTCTGAGCGCCAGGCCATAAAGGTTGCACAGAGAGACCCTTCTCGAGCAGCAACAATAAAGAAACAATACACTTATGCTCTATGCTCATATGTGTAAACTAGAACTGTGCTTTGGGAAATAATTGGGGAAATGAAGCCAAAGTCTCAAAGAACCAGCCACATCTCAGTAACAAGTAACTCATACTGTAGACATCACTCTAATTTAAAGTAATATACTTCCTATACATGCATATACATCATAATAACATACAAATTAATTAAATCCACACTACAGCTGCTCAAAGTGTAGATACCTAATGTTCCCAAAATACTTTCCAAATTATGAAAACCACATGGTATATTGTGCATGCTAAGAATTAAAAACATGTAGAAAAGTATAGAAACATGAGTGGATTCAGGAGAGTGGGGTCAAACTGACTCAGTCATTACCAAAGCCAAGTTCTCGATAACAAAAGGTGTCCATGAGGAAGGTGGTGACAGTAGGGTTGGATCAATACTAAAAATATCAAAGGCCATTCCAACCAGAGATGTGGGCCGGAAGATGTGGCAGAAGGCAGAGGCGGTCTCTGCCATAAGGAAGACAAGCGAAGCCCTTTTGCTGTGGGGAAGACAGAAAGTGTGACTTTGAATACCATCCTCACAATACCAGACATTCACAGTGTCCCTCTGCTGTTCTAAGAAGCCTATAAAACGCAGAGGCCAAACGATAAGAAGGAAGCCCAGAGGTAAATGAACCAGCCAACAGCAAATAAGCTAGTCAGGCCTGACCCCAAGCCTGGTGCTCTTTACTCAGCAATGCAGAGAGTGAAAACCGTGGGACCTGCCTGGAACCTTGGCTGAGGAGACAGGAGGGGCCCAGGGAGGGACAAAAGGAGAGAGGGGACAGTTGGTGGTGCAAGAGGGCGAGGGAATGTCCGAATGCCCCTTTTGGCTTTCCATCCCTGTGATAAACACCATGTCGAAAAGCAGCCTGAGGAGGAAAGGGTTTATTTATTTTGCTTACATGGTCCTTCACTGAGGGAAGTCAGGGCTAGAACTCAAGACAGGAACCTGGCAGAAGGAACTGAAGTAGAGGCTGTGCAGGAGGGCACTTACAGGCTTGCTCGACCTGCTTTAATACAATCCAGGACCACCTGCCGAGAGGGTGGCTTCACCCACATTGGGCTAGGCCCTCCCTCATTAATCAAAAAAAAATGTCTCACAGAGTTTCCTGCAGGCCAGTCTAATAATGGAGGCATTTTGTCAGTTGAGATTTCCATTTTTCTGATGACCTTGTGTCAAGATGACAAAACTCTAGCCAGCATAGACAGTTTGGTTTCAGACTCCAGGACAAGCGACCAGTCAAGGAGTGTAATTTACATAACAAAGAGGAGTGTATAATTTACATACCAAAGCTGACCAGGCCTCCAGGTTCTCCCAGCCACCCACAGTCCCTACCTGGCACACCCTGGCCTCAGGCTCTTCTGCATAAAATGTAGCCCTTTCCCCCCCTTTCCCAGCCCCCAGAGGCTCTCCTCTCTCTCCAGGTGCATGAACTCCCTTCTCTCTTCCCCACTCTCCTCTCACTTCCCAGGACAACTTCCTGGCTTCCTTCCTTGGGGCCAGTGAACCCACCCACAGGAGAGCAGCTTTCCGGTGAGTCCGGCCTTTAATGTAATCTAATCAGGCTTGAACTGGCTCACTTTGCCAGCAGAGAAATAAATTATCAGAGACTATGGCCTGAAAGATACAGGTGGCGGAAACCTCCCAATCAATTCGCAGGTATTAATCCATACATGTTTTGGGTGAGACAGGAACATTTGTGGAAACACAAGGCATGTTATACCTGCAGTAGAGGCTACTAGTTGTCTGCCAACCTAATACCACCCATTCCCCTCTTCCTGATGTTTTAATTTTCCTCTTCAGTGTTGGATATTGAACCCAGTTCCCTGTGCTTATCTCCACCCCCTCTTATTCCTTAACAACAGAACTATGTTTGAGGAGCAATGGCTAAAAAATTCTCAGACTTCTTTGCGGACAGGAGCAGACAAAGATTTATAGCTGTGTGTGTGTGAATGTGCACTCGTGCGTTCCTATTATATACGTACTGAGTAGGTGTTGCTAGCTCCCGAGTCAGCATTTGGCCCTTACCCTCCCTCCTCTCCGGTACCTACTCTGCCTGAAAACAGACCTAACAGCTGGCATGGGAAACAAAAGGAAACTGCAGAGTCTGGCCAAGATGTTCCCCTTTGTGCCAGTCACCAGCAAACTTCTATTTTTATGACAGTAAGTCTTTATAGTCAAGACTCCATTGTTATTAACAGTTCATACCTGGAGGACACTGAGGGACATCCTTCCTCTCCCTTTGTAGTGCTTTGTGGCTTCGACCCTACAAATCCTGGCGGCTCTGACCTGCCTGCCATTTCTCCCTTCTAACCTTTGAACATCACACTTCTAGAATGTTGACAGGCAAAGACAATCAGATGTATTGGTGCTTCCAGGGTAGGAACTGACTTACTGTCCTTCTCCTAAACCAGAGCCAACAAATGAGTTTTGAATGTCCCCCACAGACAGTTCTCACACTTGGATGATACACCCTTCTACAAATACAGACTCAGACAGTACTAACACATGAACACTGTTTTGACAGAACAGCATCAAAGACATTTACAGGCTGGATTTTTTTTTTTAAATGTCTTTACTGCTGTGATCTAAAATCTTGGATACCCCAGAGATGATGTAATGAAAGTCTGCCCAAACCAAACTTTGCTGAGCAAGCAGCTGGCTGGTCTAGTGACAAGTATACAGATCAAACATTTGCCAAGTGACTGAAAAGTGCTATTAAATGTGTGTTAAAAAAAAAAAGGGGGGAAGAAGAAAAGCAATCAGATGGTTATCGTAATAGAAAACTCCATCTATCACAGAATTTCCAGCCCACAGTATTTCCATCGGGTGTGAGATAAAACTCATTTGGCTTCTGATAGTTTAATCAACAATAAACTGGGCCATTAAACTGGCAAGTTTAAGTCTCAAGATTTCTGTAAGAGAAGGATGTAAGACCACATCCTATTAATTAAGTAGCCTGAGGATATACCCAGTCATTACATGCCAGGAATACATGCAAAGAGCTGTAAAGATTCTGAAAAATTCCCAGCAGCCTTTAAAGATGAAATGTATTTAGGTCCAAACTTGCAAGCAGGGATTCCTAATTAGATGGTTTAGAAACTGCTGCGAAGACACGGATACAAGGATCCAGATGTTGCACAATACTATTCTCCCTTCAAACACTGCATATTCAATAAAACAACAACAAAGAAAAGACGTAAAGCCAGCATGGCTCCCCTGTCTGTTGCAGTCTGGTTACTATCATTAACTTTTTAGGGAGAGCTGAAACATAAGAGAGTGACCTGCTATTTTGAGTAATTAAAAAAAAAAAAAAAAGCCATGCAAAGCTTTTTTTACTTTGAAACTAATTTCTCTGAATTTCCTAGTGATCTGGCTTTAGTGATTAATCTGATTTAGATTTGTATCTAAAATTAAGAATAAGATGAGAATAAAGAACATTTACTAGATTTTTCAGAAGCCTCTCCAAACACTGATAAAATAAGTTAAAAATAATTTGTCTCTCACACTAGAAAATACAAATGAAGAAATCATAAGTAAAAGTTGTGCAGCTGTCTTAAAAGTTACAATACAGAAATTCCCAGAGCAGTGCAACAGGATTTAAACAAAACAAAACAGGGCAACAACAAAACCCTGGCATGGGGAGCTTTCTGAAATCTGTACAGGTACAGAATCTCTTTCATTTGACAGCTATTACACACGTGAGAAATGTAAAACCATTAGGACGAGGGCTATTAGGACAAATAGCAAGTGTCGCTTAAGCCAGGTCTAAAACCTGACAGAATCACATCTAAGGAAAGGACGAGCTAGGGCTGTGCACTACAGACCCTCGCCTGTAATCCCGGCACTCAGGAGGCTAAGGTGGAACCACTTGAGAGTTTGGAATCCTTGGACAAACAAAATGCTCTATTATACTTTGAAATGTCGACACAAACTAAGAAAGTTCTCCTAAAAAGGTAACATAATGCTCAAGTAAAGTGATCAGTAGGTAGTCAGGTGTGCAGATGCACACCTTTAATCCCAGCACTCAGGAGGCAAAAGCAGGCAGATCTCTGTAAATTCCAGTCCAGCCTGGCCTACCTGTGGAGTTCCAGGTCAGGACTACACAGAAAGATCCTGTCTCAAAACAGCAACAACAAAAAGATCTTGGGAATTCAAGGATTCAAGGTGGTCGTTTGCTACTGAAGAAAACACCACATTTTAATGCTGTGGCAGTTACAACTTAACCACGTCACTGCCAAGCTTGGGGTAAATACATGATTCTTCCAATGTTACACTTAGAACTTTTCCCCAGCTGACCCAGACACTTTGTCACCTTCTCAAACATTGGCACATAAGGGTAAGGGAGATGGTTCCCCAGGTAAAGTGCTTGCCATGCAAGTGTGAGGACCAGAGTTCAGATCCCCAGAAGTCACATAAGCTATCCCAGTCTGGAGCTGCAGGGAAAGGGAGTCCTCCTGGTTATCTGGCTAACCTGAGTATCTCAGACAGCAAGCTCTGGGTTCAACCAGAGACTGTCTCAATACATAGAGATTCACGGAAGAAGAAGCCAGCCGGCATTCTCAGACTTATACCTACATGCCAGCATGCACACACTTGTACACCCACACAGATGTGAACAAGCATACATATACACGCATACATTGCACACACACATACATGAGCCTAAGAAACTCAAACTTAACGAATTCAAAAATAGTACTGGTTTTAAACTTAATATGAGGAAAAGTAAATCTGCGTTCTAAATCACACTAGAAAGGATGGAATCTCAAATACTAATGCTCTTTCCAAATACTTTATAGTGTCTTCAAAAGCTCTCCCCAAATACTGTGATCCGACTCCAGAGGCCTCTGAATACATTTTCTACAACTAAAAGTAAACTAGTTAACTAAAAGTAAACTAGATATTTATTTCCCTTGCTTTTTTTTTTTTATTAAAGACCGTCAACAGTAAGATCCTGAAGAGGCGTGTGCACCCATGCTTCTAACAGCACTGTGGTAGCAGCCGAGTGCTGGAAGCCATCCTGACACTATAGGCGATGAAGGCGTTTGTAAACCATCTGAATAACGAACGCTCCACCAAGCATAACCAGAAACAGTCTCAAACAAAGGATCAGTTCCACTTTCTTGCTACCTCACTGGCCTTTCCCACACTGGGCCATCTTACCCAGTCAGCTGTGTTCTAACTACCCCTAACCTTCGAGTAACCCTTCTAAATGTTACTCTCAAGAGTCCCTAAACCTTCTCCACATCCTCCTTTCTGTGGCACTTTTGTTTCTGAGAAGCCTGGACCCTGTGACTCCCCTCTCTTGTCACTTCAACATTTGTTTTCATGCTGCCTTTTCTCTGCCTCCGCTCACTTCAATTGGCCTCCGAGGTCCCCAGCTCTCTACCCTGCAGACCTTGGGCTCTGTAGTCTCCTCACTTCCACTTCGACATTTCCTCCACTCGTCCCCATGTCCAAACTGTACTAAACTTCAAGAATTGAGTGCAGGAAGCACGGTTGTGGTGGTACCTTAGCTAGGGTGCCTTTGCTGAGAAGACACACCATGACCAAATAGCATGTTGGGAAGGGAGGGGTTTGATGGCTTCCACTTCCACATCCTAGTTCATCACTGAACCCAAAGCAGGACAAGATCCTGGAGGCAGGAGTCGATGCAGAGGTCGTGAAGGGGTTCTGCTCTCCAGGTACTGCAGACTGAGGGCCAGCAGCTGAGGGGTGGCATCACACACAGTGGGCTGCCCCTCCCTCCTTAATCACTGATTAAGAAAACGCCTTACAGCAGGATCTTCACGAGGCCTTTCCTCAGTTCAGGTTCCCTTTCAGGTGACTGTGCCAAGCTGAGGTAAATCTAACGGGCTCGGTTAGCTCCCGAAGCCAGACTGACTTCATCCTGCCTTGTGAGTGCATCTTCAACTATAATCCCTCCCGCCAAAAAAACCCTACATCCCTTTTCTTCCAAGTTGGTAGCATTTATGGCGGTCTTAGGCAAGGCTGTCTTCTACCGCACTGTACTCACTCTCTGTTTCTAATGTATACCACGTGTTTCCTGATTAACAACAAAAATGGTGGGAACTTTTCTAAAAGAATAAACTTTCCAGGGCTCCCGCTGCATCCATCTTCATACTAAATTACCTTGCTTTTCTCCTTGCATTTACGTAATACGTGCATTCTTATAAAACCTTCTGTTCCCTTGCCTTGTCTAATTAAGACAAAGCGGTCTCTTACAGAGTATTTTGCTTACTTTATAATAAGTGTGTGTCATCCTCAATGGATAAGGTTCTGGAGAAGGTGACAGTTTAAAACAGGGTCCGAAGTTCTAAAGAGGGAATTAAAAATGTCCTTTAATATGAAATTGGAGGCTACCTGCAAAAATGTGTGTACAAGCTACGTTACTCTGTAAAGCAGGTCCTTATTTCCATTCTCTTACTCCTACTTCTAACTTCAAATTAAGAACCGATGGTTTTCCTCAAAAACTGAACACAGGGTTATCGATGACCTAACAATTCTACTTTTAGATATATACATCTATGAAAACTAAAAGCATGTTCCTATACACACAAACATGCACCCATACACAAATGCTCACAGGTGTACTGTTGGTTAAAAATGTTTGTTGCTAATTTGCCAAAAGTAGAAATAATCCCAATATCCACTAGTGGATGAATAGATACAAGAAAATGTGGTAGATCAACACGCTTGCATGCATACACCAGCATGTATGACACCTTAAATGTGTTATGGGATGACATTAACACCACACATACTGCAGGATTCTATTTAAAGGAAATGTTCAGAATAGGCAGAGATGGGAACAGGAGGTCACCCAGAGCTAGAGCAGAAGGGAGACGGGGAGTAACTGCCAGTGGTACCAGGGTACTTTTGGGAATGGTGAGGATGTGACAAATGGTCGGACAGCCTTGGGAACATTCTAAAAACTACTGCTTTATGCATCTTAAAACAATGGATTTTATGGTATGTGAATGCTGCAAAATAAATACCCCTTTACTTAGCTCTATTTTGATATGTTCCCACTCACCTTGCTCCCCACAGTCTTAATATGTCTACTGCTGTAGGAGCTGTAAGGGAACAGCAAGGGAGAAGAGCCTCTACATAGGCTGCAGTGAGGACAAAGGCTAGGGTTCACTGCAAGAAGGCTATGAGAAGCCAAGCTGTGGTGTACCTCTCTCTCTCTCTCTCTTTTTTTTTTTACATTCTTGCTTCTGAGGCAGCTAACTGTAACAGACTAAATTAAGTGAGGTTGTCTTTTAACAAGAAGCTCCGATTTTTTCAGCAAAGGGACCCCAGGTCATTCCATAAACAGGGAGTTAGCGAACAACAAATGCAGCTATTTCTTGGGACCCACGAAAATAAAGAGAGCTTGGAATACATAATTAACAGCATTCAACACACCTGTCATATCAGAAGGTATAATGTCAGCTGGTAACTAACAGCTTAGCAATCAAGGTCGATCACTAAGAAAGCCAGGAGCAAAGGCAACGGAGGGGGCTTCAACGACCAAGTGAGTGGGCAGTGTGTGAACAGTATATGATCATCTCCCTGGGTAGGCCCAGGAGTGTGGAGTGTGTAGGCTCTCCATTGGTCCAGCCCTCGAGAGTCCCAGAACCAACCGATCTACCAATCTCTATTGAGATTCCTTTGTCCAGTTATAGTCATGGCCCTATAACACCCCCTCCCCACCCCCAACAAAAGAACTCAAGAGCTTTCCTCTCTAGAAAAGCCCTCCCACTCTCACGGTCTCGCCTTTCTCACTTTTCTGTAATTTTTCCTAATAAAACTGGCTTCCACTTTGCACCCTCTGAGAAGTTCGTGTCCGTAATCTCCACTGGCATGAGACGAGGAACTCAAGAGTCACTGTCTCAGGCTGACTTCTGCTGTCCGCAGGGTCAGTACTACAGGACCCTGGGTCAAGTACAGACGGGCTGAATGGAAGAGGTCAACTGTACTCAAACTTTTGCACATCAATTTATCAGGCAGCGACCGTGAGCCAGCACTTTCTCTTCCCCATTTGTGGTGCTGGGAATTGGACCCGAGGCCTTCAATAAACGAGCTCTACACTGCTGACCCAGCGCTTGCTGCTAGCAACAAAAGAAGGGCTCTCATTCTTGATGGTTAACTCCTGCCAGACACTGAGGCTATTTTCACAATAATTGTGGGTTACATAAATGAGGAAACTGAGGCTCAGGGGGATTAAGTACCTTGTCCACTCCCCCTAATTTACTCTGTGTCTCCAGCCAGTGATCGTCCTAAACTTAAATCTGATCACAGTACACCCACAATCAAACCTCTTCAAGCACTTACATCACTTTTTAAGTCATGATAATTGGACGGAAGATAACCATCATCATCCCCCTCTCCTCAGCCTTCCTCACATCAACTCCTTAAACCCCGGGACCATGTCCTCCTCCTTCTCTTACCCCCAGACCTAGCACAGCTCTTGTTTTTCATTTTAAAAGAATTATTAGAACGCATGTGGATGTGCCACAGCTCCCATGTGGAGGTTAGAGGACAACTGTGGGATCCACTCTCTTTCTACCTTTACAGGGGTGTAGTATAAAATATTTAAAAATCTCTGCATGGGGTTCCTCCCCACCTTTGACCATTTATGTTCACAAATAAAAGACACACACGTAGCCTTTATATATTTTTAAAAAAGAATTATTTATTTATGAATATCCTATAGCTGTCATCAGACACACCAGAAGAGGGCATCAGATCTCATTACAGGTGGTTGTGAGCCACCCTGTGACTGCTGGGAATTGAACTCAGGACCTCCTGGAAGAGCAGTCAGTGTTCCTAACCGCTGAGCCATCTCTCCAGCCCGCCTCTATATTTTTAATATGCTTCTATGCAGCCCAACAGCTGGGCAGCTGCCTACCCTCCATGCTGTTAGAATCCACTTTCTATCCCTAACTGCATCATTACTTACTATGTTTCATCTGGGCTGCTACTAGCTCCAATTGGTCAGCCCATATGGCCATGTTTTAGGGCTCAGCTAACCCAGGGCAGCTCTTCTCCTCTCCTGCACTCTTTAAGGCATGGTGGCTCCCTCCCTTCCTGCTCTTCCTCAGGGTCTCTAGCCCAGGAAACCTAAAGCCCCCACCTTGCTATCTCTCTTCTCCCCAGCTATTGGCTGCTGGCATCTTTATTCACCAAACTTGAGGGACAGGCCCAAAGGCTACATGTAGACTCCCAGCCAGCACTTAGCATTAGAATACAAGCAGCCTTAGGCCAACCCACTACACATGGGTTCTGGGGGGGTTCAAACTCAGGTAGCTGAATGCTCAGAGCAAGCACTTGCTCCTTTTTCCTTTTCTGAGAGAGAGAGAGAGAGAGAGAGAGAGAGAGAGAGAGAGAGAGAGAGAGAGAGAGACAGGCTGGCCTCAAATTTGCTATGTGGCCAAGAATGACCTTGAGTTCCTCATCAAACTATCTCATGTTATGAGGTACAAGTGAGCAATACCTTACCTGGCTGGGATTCCCTCATTCATTCCCTCAGCATGCCTATTACATGTCTGATTGATACTGTATGTGCTACTGGACACACAGTGTTCAATGAAATGTATATGGGCTCCATCTTATTACTTTTCTAACGCCATGATTAGACACCCCAAAATCCCAAGGTCTTCTACATTCCCCCAAACCCAGACATACCCTTCCCCTAGTACCTAAAACCATCTTAGTTTTCTAAGGATGACATCACCAAGGCAACTTATACAGAAAGTTTACTGGGTGTGGCCTCGTTGGAGGAAGTGTGTCACTGTGTAGGTGGGCTCTGAAATCTAGGGTTCAAAGTTCCACCCAGTGTGGAAGAGAGTCTCCTCCTGGCTGTCTTCAGATCAGGTGTAGAACTCTCCTCTACCCCAGCACCATGTCTGCCTACAACCATGATGATAATGGTTTGAACCTTTAAGCCTGTAAGCCAGCCCCAATTAAATGTTTGCCTTTATGAGAGTTGCCTTGGTTGTGGTGTCTCTTCATAGAAACGATAACTCTAAGACAGTTTGCATCCAGGATCTATTGTTGCATGGTGTTGTAGCAATAGCTGAAAACTTACATTTTAGCCCACAAGCAGGAAACGGAGAGCGGGCTTTTGAAACCTCAAAGCTCACCCCCCCACACCCCCTACAGTGACACACCTCCAGCGAAGCCATTTTTCTAATCCTTCCCAGAGTCCCACCAACTGGGGAACCAAACATTTAAATAGATGAACCTAGGGGGCCGTTTTTATTCAAACCAACACAGGTTATCTCTTCAAAGTGCTTAACATCTGGTAGAACAAGCAGCGATTAGAGATAAGTATGTTGATAGAATTAGAGTGCTGTATTAATACATCTAATGGTGGTGGGAATCACAGTGAATGTTTCAGATCAGTTTGATGTAGTAAGATCTCAGATACTTACCCACTTTGAAACCTGAAGGATAACATAGGCAGATATATGAAAAGCAGGAAGCAGGGCGAGGGACAAGAGATTCTGCTTAGAACAGGAAATAATTCCCCAAATGGACTCAGGGTGTTGAACAAATTAAAAAGCTTACGCAGCGAAACAAACTATTAGACAAACAACTTACAGAGTGGGTGAAGATCTTTCCCAGCTATACTTCAGACCGGGGCTTAACATCTAGATGACATAAGAACTGCAAAATTCTGTCACACAAGCGCGCGCGCGCGCGCGCACACACACACACACACACACACACACACACACACACACACACACACGCGCGCGCGCACACGCACACACCTGCGAGCGCACACCACTTCCAAAACTTGGCCAATGAACTTAGAACAGACAATTCTCACAAGAAACAAAAATGGCCCCTTAGTGTTTAATAAAGCATTCAATAGCCTTAGCTGTCACAGAAGTACAAATTAAAATCACTGAGAGGCCATCTCACCCCAGTCAGAATGGCTGTTATCAAGAAACCAAGGATGATGTGTATTGCTGAGATGGTGGGGAAGAAAGAGGAGCTCTTATTCAGTTGGTGCACACCAGGGCAAGCACTTGGAAATCATCGTGGAGGCTTCTCAAAACACTAGAATGGGACCACCAGATGACCCCGCTGCACCACTCCTGTACACAAAGGACTTGGTAACCCTACTACAAAGTTGGTTGGATGTCCATGTTCAATGCTGCTCTACGCAACGACAGCAAGGAAGGGAAATCAGCCTAGAAGCCCACGAATTCACGACCAGACAGAAAATACTGTATATAGAAGTTGGACTGTAGCAGTGCACACCTTTAATCTCAGCACTCGGGAGGCAGAGGCAGGTAGATCTCTGTGAGTTCCAGGCCAATATGGTCTATAGAGCAAGTTGCAGGACAGCCAGGGCTACACAGAGAAACCCTATCTAAAAAAATTAAAATAAATAAAATAAAAATAATTAAAAAAAAAAACCCAAGCCCCCCAACTTATATATGATGTATATACCCAATGGATTCTTTTTTTTTTTTTCTATTCTTTTTTTCGGAGCTGGGGATTACCCAATGGATTCTTATTCAGCCATAATGAAAAACAAAATTATGAATGTACGAAATGCCTTTAAAAAGCCAGTTACATTTTATGGCTAATTAAAAAGTTTTAATTTAAGAATGAACAAACCAGAGATGCTTAGAGACATCAACAGACGCTGTTGGCATTTTGTCTAGGCACAGACCCACATAGCCAGGTGTGCCTGACTCGCTATAAAAGGGGCTGCCTGCCCCCCCACCTTTGCTCCTTAACCTCTCTCTCCATTCCCCTCCCCCCTCCACGTGCTCATGGACGGCCTCTACTCCTCTGCTCTCTCTCTCTGCCTTTCTGTCTCTACTCCCTCAACCCCCCCCCCATGGCCCTGAATAAATTTTATTTTATACTATTCCTTTGTGTGGCTAGTTCCTCAAGGGGAAGGGTTGCCTCAGCATGGGCCCGCAGAGGCACCCCCTACCCCAACACCTGACTATCATCCACCAAACATATTCCTTCCCACTTTTTATAAAACACAACACACCCCCAAATCAAAGATTTGTGTAGGTGACGGTTTGGAGTTTATATTTTAGTCTAGGTTCTAAGTCCAATACAAATTATTAGAGAATTTTACGTGAAGTGTCACTTTTGCTGCTGAATGGTAGATAAGAGAGGCATAAAATAGGATACAGGACATATATCAGGAAGATAAAGTGGTTTAGAAAAAGAAAAGAATGATTTGGGGCAGGGGAGACAGACTGTCAAGTAAAAACATCTGCTGCACAAGTCTGGTGAACTCCCCAGAGATCTCCATTAAAAGCTATGGTCGCATACACGTGTAATCCCAGCACTTTATCACGGAAGGTGAAAGGAGGCAGACAAGAGAATCACCACAAAATTCCCCCACAGGCCAGCTATTCTGGAGCACTGAGAGGAACTTCTTACTCCACAGTGGTACTTGTCCCGGTAAAGGGACACCGAGACTACAATCGATCAGAAAAGTGATCGGCACAACGTTAAGAAGTCACAGTAACTAAAAAGTCATTTTCTGCCAGGCCTAACACGCCTCAGGAGAGACTTGGGATGGAACTGCACCCATCCGCACCACGGAGGCACTCCGGAGTCCCTGACCCACACCTACCTTCCTCCCCCATAGTTCTCTCGCCCAGGGTCTGGGGCGAGCTCCCCTCGCAGCCTGCTTCCATGGTTATCGCGCCAAGGATGGAGAGAGCGCCAGGTGAGGCGTAGCACCGGGATCTGCTGCTTCCACACAGGAAGGATTCTCCGCCTCTGCCGGAACCCGTGCTCCCTAGGTCACGTGATGGCGCTGGGCGTGGCCACGCCAGTTTGTTTTGCTCTTTGGATACTGAAAGGCGCCGAGCACGTGGGCTGGGCCCTGGCTGCTCTTTCTTCCACTTTTAGCTTCTCTTCTGTTTCTTCTCCTTCTCTGGTCCGATCCTCCATTTCCGCCTTGGCTTTCCCTCACTCAGTGCGATTCGCGATTTAGGGGACCTCGGGCTGGCTTGCCTGCTCTTCCACCTCGGTTGGCCCCCTTGGCATCAGTGTCATTCCAGCTGGTTTTTGTGACTGCCTGGGAATTTGAACCTCAGGCAATGTCTCTTAAAGACATTCCTCATTTGCCCAGCCAGATTAGTCAAATTGCTTGATTGTTGTTTTCAAGGACACAGGTCGCTGTCAGGGTTCTGGATTTGTGCATTTGAACAAACAAATGTTTATCCGGTCAAAAGATGCACAACCTCCAGCTTTTGCCGTTTATTTAGTCTGGTTAACATACCAAGAGATAAATCTAGGTCACTGTCTTCCAATTTTAACACAATCGGTATTATTTACCCTTTTGCATGACAAACAAAATGGGTAGAAAACCCCTTTATATGTATGAAGGAAATTTGGCTTGTTTATAATCCCACTGGAAACGTAAGACACATACAAAACCAAATGGTTTTCATGATACAATACCCCGAGACCTTCCTAAACCTCAATATCCTGCTGTCTATAATTTCTGCATATAGAATCCTAATAAAAACAAAAGTAAGCCTAATATAGAACCAAGCATTGGGATAAGTGACCTGAGGTCAGCGAGTGGTTTATTAGGCACGTGATGTAAACTTGGGCACTTCCTCCAAGCAACCCGCGAGTGACTGACTCAGCCTCCTTCGCTCCAGCCTCCCAGCCGGCCGCGATCTTCTACCCTTTCCACCCGTAGGGTCTCCGGCTTCTCTGCGGGGAACGTTCCTGAGCTCCCAGCAAGCAGGGTGGACCCCGCCTCGCCTCCTCCCCTCGGGCTCGGGCGGCGCAGGCGCAGCAGACGCGCCCGGGAGGCCGAGGACTAGAGCGGCTCCAGCTCCCGCTCCACCCGCCCAGTCAGCTCCCGGCTGGTCTGAGGCCACCGGGACGCGTCGGGCAGGGCAGCGGGCGGCGTCGCCATGGGCTCGGGTTGGAGCAGCGAGGAAGAGGAGCGGCAGCCGCTGCTGGGGCCGGGACTCGGGCCTGCGCCGGGGGCTACGCGCAGGGGCCGGGAGGCGGCGGCTGTGCTGCCCGCGGCGGGCCCGAGCCCCGGGAGGGTGTATGGGCGCCGCTGGCTGGTGCTGCTTCTCTTCTCGCTCCTGGCGTTCGCACAGGGCCTGGTCTGGAATACCTGGGGCCCCATCCAGAACTCGGCGCGCCAGGCCTATAGCTTCACCGGATGGGACATCGCGCTCCTGGTCCTGTGGGGGCCCATAGGCTTCCTGCCCTGCTTCGCGTTCATGTGGCTGCTGGACAAGAGAGGTAAGGGGTCCGAGACGCCTGCGGGCGTGTCCCTTCTCTGGTAGTCGGCGCCTCCCAGGATCCGGGCCTGCCGGAGCCTCCTTGGGCTTGGTCTAGGGGTTGTGTGAGGTGACCCAGTGTAGCTGGCATCCCATTCCTAACTCGGGAACCCTCTGTCCCCAAAGCGACAAATAAGGAGGATGCTTTCCAAGTATTGATGTTTTGTGTTACGCCCTTTATGCCACACTAGAGATTTAGGTAATCATCTGACGGGGAAGGCTTTGTATACTGTGGACATCAGAGCGATCCAGTCCACTTGCTGTGAATGTTTTTGACACCTGACAAAAGTGACTCATGCCTTGATTTGAAAGGGATTTGGGGTGATGAGGGTGAAAGATCAGAAAAGAGACCAGTAATGACCAGATGTAAGGGGGTAATGAGCTGGCATGGTGACTCCAGCCCTGGATGACTATTGGGAAACTCAGGTCTGACGCTTAGGTTTCTGGAAGGTAGATCCCCCAGGTAAACCGAGAGCTTCCGCCCAGGTGACTTCAGTTGCGATTTATTACTCTCAGATAAAGATCGTAGATGCATGAAGGCTCTCTTACAGTTAGGGACTCCAGGCGTCTCACTTTGCCAATTGCCAGTATGATTCTGTGAGGTGAGGAGAAGTCCAGAGTGGGAAGAGTCAAGACGTTGAATTACCCCCCAGAGGATAGGTAAACCCCCAGGAGGCTGTTGTGCATGACTTAGACGTCTTAGGTGTATAGTTGGATAATGGTTGGAAACTGCTTTGTTTCTGTCCAGCCTTTTTATGAGTTTTGATGCAATGGATTCTTTGGTTAGTTTGAGGACATTGTCTTAGTCTATAGGTGTGTTGACACACAGCCATACGCTTATAAAACAAACGAAATTTATTCATAGATCCCGTGGAAACTGGGAAGTCCAAGATGAAGGGCCAAGTAGAATGCTTGCCTTTTGAGCACCGTTCACACAATGCGCTTTGCAATATCACAAGGGAAGTGGTCAGGGATCTCTCTGGGGTCTCTTATAAGGGCAGTAACCCTGTCTGTCCAGCTCCTGACCTCGAAACCTGTTTCATCCCCAGTTGGCCATTTCTCACTCAGTTCAGTCACTTAGCTGGGAGTAGGATTTCAACATAGGAATCTGAGTGGACACAGACATTACCAGCAAAGTTAGAGTGTGTCATCGGTTGATAGAGAGCGACGATGGTCTGGTGCGACACAGGGCTCTAACTACTGTTATCGAAAGACCAAACCCACCTGTGCTCCCTCTCTTCCTGGTGCTACAGGGAGCCACGTGGCAGAGACAACAAAACTAATGACTGAATACATTCGTGATCAAACATGAGTACAGGTGCTCGGGAAGGGAGGCTAGGTAGTTCTAAGCACGGGAAGAGTAGTATCCAAAAGAAAATGAAAGCTACTTTGATATGTTCTCCACCGGCATTCAGTCCCGTGCCTGGATTTTTTTTTTTTTAAGGAGGTCATTTGGCAAACTGGGGTGACATTAGAGTTGGGTGACAACGATGGCAATGGGTGTAAATGTCATGAAACTTAAGACGGAGCTTCAACCGGTGTAGCTCTTTCTTCCAGGAAGAGCTGGCAGAGACTTCTGAGAAGCACTTGAAGTAGGATAAGGTAGAAGAGGCCAATTATTACATGCTGGTGTGTTTAGTGACTTAAAGCACTGCTTGTGCTGTCTGTCTGTTTTCCAAGCATGACTTCTCTTGCCACCTGAAGCAGTATGACCCGGAGAAATAGCTGAAGCAATGGGTCGTGGAAACAACCCGCTGACTGCCTCGATGGCTTCTGTAAAAACCCAGCCTGCTCACCCACCCCACCTTGAGGTTTTGGATATAAACTGGGAGTACAAACTGGACCTGGGTTTGAAGCATTTCAGGGGCTGTCCCGGCTTCTGTCCACCGGAGACATCTCCCTCTCTTCATTGGTGTGGGAGGCTTAATCCAGAACGATTCCCACAGCACACTGAATAGAAGATTTCTTTAATCTGTTTGTTAGTTTGGGGGCTTTCTGTTTGCCTTTAAACTGAATTACAGAATTTATTTGCATTCGTCGATGTTTTCACTGTTAATTGTTTTTTGTTTTCTGTCTTAAGACTCATTCTAGTTTTTTTTTTTTTTTCCAAATCTGGAAATTCCTTAGTCAGTTATTTAAAAGTTGGCCATGTTAAGAGTCAACAGAAAGCAACAATTAAGGAGTTGAAGAGATGGCTCAGTGGGTAGGAGTGCTTGCCATGAATGCAATTGAACCCAAGTTCAAATCCCTAAGCACCCGTGTAAAAGCCGAGCCTGGCATCAGAGACAGGAGGATCTCTGGAGCTCCAGCGAGCTTCAGATCCAGTGGAAGACTATCTTTAAAAATAAGGTGGAAAGTGATAGAGGAAGAGACCCAGCGTACTCCAGCTACCCATGCACCTGCAAACACAGATGTGCACATCACACACACACACACACACACACACACACACACCACATCCCCCAAGCTAAAAACAAAATTAGAACAAACTTAATCATAGCCTTAACAATTTTTTATTTGATTGATGGTGAGTGAGATACTCTCCATTCTACACAGCAGGATGGGCACACCCATCGTAACACTGGGTCTTATGGGTAAGAACAAGAGCATAGAACAGAGAAACCCTGACTGTGAACAGCGGATTGTTCCTGGCCACATTCTTTTAAGCGGTAAAGCAGAGGAGACTTCCTTATGATACTGACTTACTCGAAATCTCCTGTTCAGGAAAAACTGGTCTGTTTTGTGATTAATCTACTTCCTTAAAGTTTTAATTTAAATTTCTAGCATGACCCTTAGGCTGGCTAGTTTTTAATGTCAACTTGATTCAAGCTAGGGTCATCTGGGAAGAGAGAATCCTTTTAGAGAAAAGTGCCTCTGTAGGGGTGTGTGTGTGTGTGTGTGTGTGTGTGCGAGAAACTAATGTGCGTGTAGGGATTCAAATTCGGATTCTCTGCAAGAACTACAAGAATATGTTCTAAACTGCCGAGCCATATCTCCAACCCCTGTGGTGCATGTTTTTGGTTTTGATTGATGTGGGAAGGCACAACCCACTGTGGACAGTGCCATCCTTAGGCCAGTGGTCCTGGGTGCTATAAGAAAGCAGGCTGAGCAAGCCATGAGAAGCAAGCCAGTGAGCAGATTTCCTTCAGGTTTTGGCTTCAGTCCTTGCGTCAGGTCCCTCAGTCCCTGCCCTGACTTCCCTCAGTGATGGAATCTGACCTAAAAGTCATAGGCTGAAATGAATCCTTTCCTCTCCAAGTCGCTTTTGGTCATGGTCTGTTGGATTCTAGTATAGGAACTCAGTCCAAAAAAATATTTTTTTTGTTCAATAGAACGAAATGCTTTTAAACTTCTTTTCTCAGAAGTATTTACCATTATTTTCCAACTGTATCATTCTTGCTTTTGTGCTCTACAGAATGTTAGTTTTTAGTATACTACCATGAGTACGTCTATCATGGCTGTCTATGTTAGACGTTATTATTCCCTTTAGAAAATAAGTTGCTTTGGGGAGTATTTCATAGCTCCTCTCTCTGTATAGTAAATTTAATTTTCTAGTTTCCATTGGTTGAAGCGATAAAAAAAAAAAAAACAAAAAAAAACTGAGTACTAGAGTTTGAGTCCCCAGCATGCGTACTGTAAACACATCTAACCGTCCTCAAAAGTTCTTTCTTTTAGGAATAGTTCTCCTTTTCGGCGGGAGCAGTTAAGATACTTTCGTAACGCTGGTGTGTCAACTGCACCCACACACAGCAAGTTCTCCCTTTCAGTGGCTTGCTCGCTGGGGGTGGGGGTGTGTGTGGGGTGTGGGTATGCAGCTCTCATTTGCTTAGCGTAGAAGCCCTGTTATCTTTCTGAAGCCAGCGTTGTACCTTTCCACCCCTTCCATTCACCAGCCCGGAAACAGAATAATGTGTTAGTGAGATAACAGTGCCAAGCCTGTGCACCCTGGGAAGCAAAGCCAGAGAGCCACGAAGGTGATAGCAATATGCTAAGTGAGCTGGGAGAGAGGCTGCAGAGTCCCTGTCTAGTGAGAGGACGGAGAAGCAGGGAGGACAGGCAATGCTTTGGAGGAAAAGAAAGAAAGAACAGTAAAGGAGGGAGGGTGTGCAGTTTGGTGTGACCTCGTGTGTTCTAGTTTATGTTCACTGTCCCACCGGTCTCACATGGAAGGTTGGTTTGAGTGGACGCCTGAAGGACAAGAATGGCTGGAGAAAGAGAACGGCTGTAGTTGGTCCAATTCATCCCCCACTAGCTTACAGATGAATGAGAGTCTGACTGTGGTTATTTTATTTGGCTTTGACAATTACTGGGGGGTCACCCCTAATCTACTTTCCTAACTGTTGGCCTGGATACTTCCCCAGCTGGATACCCCAAATACTTGCTGCTTCTCCTGGCTGTGTACTCATGGTCCATCTCTCATGTTGTCCCCCGCTTGTTGCTCCTATCCTCTCTTCCCCTCTCCCCTCTTTCCCCTACCCAGGTAACTCAAAACCTGCCTACCACTAATCGCTCCAGTAATTGGCTGTAGACGTTTTTATTTAGCCAATTGTTGTGGTTTATATATGCTTGGCCCAGGGAGTGGCACTGTTAGAAGGTGTGGCCTTGTTGGAGTAGGTGTGTCACTGTGGGCATGGGCTTTAAGACTCTCATCCTAGCTGCCTGGAAGTCAGTCTTCCACTAGCAGCCTTCAGATGAAGATGTAGAACTCCTCCTGCACCATGTCTGCCTGGATGCTGCCAAGTTCCCACCTTGATGGTAATGGACTGAACCTGTAAGCCAGCCCCAATTAAATGTTGTCCTTTATAAGACTTGCCTTGGTTGTTGTGTCTGTTTACAGTAGTAAAACCCTAAGACAGAAGTTGGGACCAGAGACTGGGGTATTGCTGTGATAGGCCTGATCATGCTTTTGTTTGGAAGAATAGATTTTGGGACTTAGGATTTGGAAAGCAGCGGAATGTTTTTTTTTTTTTTTTTTTGGCTCTTTTTTTTTTTCCGGAGCTGGGGACCGAACCCAGGGCCTTGCGCTTCCTAGGCAAGCGCTCTACCACTGAGCTAAATCCCCAACCCCGCGGAATGCTTTAAATGGGGCTTAATGGGCCATCCTATTTGGAATATGGAAGACGCAAACCTGGCCCAAGAGGTTTCAGAGGAGAAGAATTACAGTATGTGGCCTAGAGACTTTTTATGGTATTTTGGTGAAGAATGTGACTAATTTTTGTTGTTATCTGAAGAGTCTACCTGAGGCTAAGGTGGAGAGATTTGTATTAATTGCTTTGACAAAGGAAGTCTCAAAAATCCCAGCCAAGACTTTGTTCTCTGGTTAAGTCTCATGAAGAGCATTTTGAACAAGTGTAGCAAGCTTAGAAAGGAGAAAATATAAAATACATGGTTCGAGTATTAAAGGGGCACCAGGAAGTGAAATTGAGCTGAATCCTGTGTTCTAGGAGATAGATTAAGGGAATGGGACTTTGGGACAAGATCCTACTCACCTACATTTAAACCCAGGCAGGGTGGTACACGCCTTTAATCCCAGGAGATAAAGCTAAGCAGATCTCTGAGTTCAAGGCCAGGTTGGGACAGAGCAAGTTCTAGGTGAAGAAAAGCTTACATCCAGGTGTGGTAGTATTCACCTTAATCCCGGGAGACAGGAATACAGATCTCTGAGTTCGAGTCAATCTACAGACAGCCAAGCTTAGGCAGTGAAGGAGTTGGGAAATTGAAAGTTAGTAACAGTGTGATAGAATAAGGGTCCATGTTCCAGCGCCTGCAAGCAGCAAAATTGGCAGCTTTGGCCATGTGGCTCGGGCTTCAGAGTGAAAATAGAAGGGACTAATGGGACAACTGCTGCTGGTGAGCTGGAGCTAAGACATTAGCGTGATTAAGAAGAGCCCAGCATCACGGAGGTGAAATCTTCTGGGAAGTGTTTTCTGAGAGCACAAAGAAGCTGTGTTCCAGAGATAGCCAAGGTTGTACCTCATGCTGTAGCCTTCAGATGAACTCTCAGCTCAGCCTGCACCAAACCTGCTTAGATGCTGCCCCGCTCCCACCTTGATGATGATGGACTGAACCTGTAAGCCAACCTCAATTAATGTTGTCCTTTGTAAGACTTGCCCTGATCAAGGTGTCTGTTCACAGCAGTAAAACCCTAGGTAAGATACCAATTGTTTTACTTTAAGGAACAAGGTTTGCACCACGAAAGCTAGTAACCATGAGAAGTCACTAGGATTATAACACACAGCAACAGACCAAACCTCAAGAAATGGTATTGGCGAAGATCCTTGACTGTCACATCCCAGAAGGAGCTGTAAGGTCTGTGAGGCTAGCACCAGTGATGGGAGATGTGGTCAGAGATGGGGTCAGAGAGCTAGGGATAGGCTGACTCAGGCTGGGCCTCTTCAACCACTGTAAGGACATTGGCTCTTAGGAGTGAGCTTAGCTGTGAGGCTTTGAACAGAGGAAGACTCTGTTGTCCTGATTATGCCCACAGGAGCAGGGAGACCTCCTGGGCTAGCAGCAAAGCCCAGGTGGGAGATGGAGCCAATGCTGGCTTCCAACCCAGGAGGTAGCAGTGGAGGGTTTGAGATGAGGTTAGACTGGACAGGCATGTCAAAAGTTGACTCTCCAGTATTGTTGATGTGTTGGATATACAGCATGTGGAGGAAGAGAAGGCTAATGCATTTCTTAACTTTCTAGTAACAGGGAGAGTAGAACTTCGATGTACTAGGGCATTTATAAGACTATGGAAGGGAAGCCAGGAGTAGTGAGTGGCACATTCCTTTAACCCCCACACTCAGGAGGTAGAGGCAAGCTGATTTCTGGATTTGAGGCTAGCCTGGTCTACATAGTAATTTCCAGGCTAGCCAGTGCTACCTTGTAGGGAGACCTTTATATGCACACACAATATGAAAGGTGTTTGGGAGAAATGGCATGAAGATTGGGGATTTGTAGTGCCTGTTAGACATTCATGAAGATAGATTAAACTGTCAGTTGGGTATATAAATATGAAGTCAGAGAAGAGGCCTGCATGATGTGTACAGGAACTGTCAGTTGAGGTGGATTTAGAACATGAAGCTCTTGGGTGTCATATGAAAGAATGGCCCTACTAGAGTAACATGGTGAGTTAAGAATGAAGTGGAAAAGAAACATTGGAGACAGCGAGTGTAGGCATTTCTTTCAGGAAGTCATACCATAAAGGGGAAAGAGAATTTGAACAAGAGCTAGAGAGAATGTAGCCAATACGAATTTTCTTCTTTTAAGGAAAAGCACTTAAAGCATACTCCAGTGACAACAGTAGCCTGTGGATGCAGGAGGAGGAGGGAACCGGATGCTGGAAGGAGAGAAAGGAATTGATGTGGCTTTTGTATAAGCATGAGGAGAGGCAGTCTTCACAACCCAGACCAGTTGGCCCTAGGAGTCTTGACAGCTAATACTGGTGACAGAGGACAAGACGATGTTTATCAAATAGGTGCAGGTGATCGGCAGTGGCGGCTCATGGGGCTTAAGTAGCCCCATGTCTCAGAAAATCAGCAACACCATTATTTCTCGATGAATGGAGATGAGGGATTGGAGAAATAATAACATACGAACTGCAGAACTTATTGATTAGAAGGTGGCTGGATCGTTTCAGCATTGAAGGCCTACCTTAAATGGTTGATTATTTGACGTGAGATGAGTCTGCACAGTTATAAGATCACTGCCTTGTTCTACTGGACATGTCTAGTTAGGCAAGAGCAGAAATGTACTTTTATGTATACGTACAGTGTGCGTGTGTGCGTATGTGTGTGTTTGTGTGTTTCACTAGGAAAGTAGGGCCAAGAAAAATCTATGCCAAGAATAAAGGGTTATGTTTTGAGTGATATAAAATGGGACCATGGAATATAAGCTGAGTCAAGAACAAAAGAAGGAATCCTTACGTGAATAATTAGTAGCTTCCTACTTTTTATTCTTTTTCTTATTTCCTTAGGTTTATTTTTATTATTTTATGTTTTTGTATGCCCATCTCTGTGCTTGGTGCCTGAGGAGGTGGTGGGTCTCCATGTGGATACTGGGACTCTCTCACATGAACAAGTGCCCTTAACCTCGGATCCAGTTCCTCAATCCTAGTTGTTCTTTATAAGATAAACATTTCCTTGTCGTGGTTGTTGGTGTGTGAGAGCGAATACGTGGGAAAGAGAGGTCATGATGGAACAACCAGATGCCTGTAATTCAGATGGTCACGGATGCGGTTTTGTGAAAAATGCAGGCAGGACAGAACCAAGAATGTAACGAGGAGATGATTGTCTTTCTTGGGGCTTCTATTGCTGTGACAAAACACCGTGACCAAAAGCAATTTGAGAGGGAAAGTGTTTATTTAGCTTACATTATTGCAAGTCTATTAAGGAAACCCAAGGCAGGAAGTCAAAACAGGCCAGGAACCTAGAGACAGGAGCTGATGCAGAGGCCATGGAGGAGTGCTGCTTACTGACTTAAAACATCATGGCCCTCATTCCTGCCTTTTGGTGTGGTCATTCTATATTCTGTGCCGTTGAACCTTGGAAGTCTGTAATTTGCTTTTTTGACCTTTGCAGAAGGTTACAATTAGATTTTCTTGAGTCTCGGAAGAGATTTAAAATCATTGAAACAGTGAGAGACTTTGGGTGTTTCTGAAGTGTTTTGCATTAAGATGTTGCTGTGAGACTCTCTGGCTGCCAGGGAGTGGAATGTGGAGGCTTGACTCAGGAGTGCCCCTCCTTCCCCATAGGCTTGGGTGTCTGGTCACTGGGTTAAGTTGGTGGTGGTGCTGTTTGAAGAGGTTGTGGAGGGCCTTGGTGGAGGAAGTAGTCAGTGGGGACGAGCTGTGAGGGTTTAAGGCTTTGTTCCACTTGCAGCCTGCCCTCGACTTCATGCTTGTTGTTTAGATATGTGGCCTCTCAGCTTCCTGCTGCCAGCTGCCAGCTGCCAGGCTGCTCCTGCCAACTTGTCCTCAAACCCTCTGGACCCGTAAACCAGACCGGCTCATCCTTCTGCAAGTTGCCTTGGCAGTGGTATTTTATCACTGCAGCAGAAAGTAACTAGTGGAGCCTGATGGGAAAAATCGGGAACTGATTTTCACTAAAACAGCAACAGAGAAGTACATAAACCATGGATCTCAGTGAACGGCTGGGCACAGCAGTGGTCCTTATGACGGCTTCTGCTAACTCCCTGGAGAGAGGCAATGCAGAGACAGAGACACCATCATTTTCCCAAAGTTGAAGACTTGGTCATTGTACCTGTTTGTGTAGTGCTAATTATGTTCCCCCTAAAACACTGTTTGCACAGGAATGTCTGCCATAGCTTCTGGGACCCTGCCACCAGTTTGTTCTGATTGGTAAATAAAGATGCCAGCAGCCAATGACTGGGCAGGGCAGACAGAGGCGGGACTTTAGGATTCCCAGGCTTGGGGCCAGGAGAAGAGGGAGGAAGAAGGAGCTGGAGATTCCAGGAGAGGGTGAAGGAGAGGGGAGACAGCATACCTGAGAAAAGTGCAGGACAGAGAGGCATGACCACCACGTGAAGGAGCTGGGAGAGCCCAGTTGGGCAGCCCTCTGAGTCCAGAGCAGCCTAGAGAGGACAGAGAATTAGTAGTAACTCAGGATTAACTGCATGGAGGTTAGGCAGTGGCCCTGCTATTGAGCTGCTTAAGGCATATTCAGATATAAAAGCTGTGCATGTCTTTTATCTGGGAACATAAAGCATTGAGGCAGGCAGCCAACCTGCTGTTGGACTTTATGTATGATATATTTAACACAAGAGGTTATGAATTCAGAGTTAGCAAGGTAGCCCGGTTGGTAGGATGCCCGCCCATGATGTCACACAGCCTGGCTCTCGTCTCCAGCTTCCCGTAAACCAGGATAGTGGTGCACAGACCTATAATCCCAGCCGCTGGCGGTGAACAGTTCAAGGTTGTCCTCTGTCTCATTTGGCTTCTGGTCTACATGGAGCCCATGAAACCATCTCCAAACGACAGGATAGTTGTAAACCAGCACATTCTTAGGCCAGTGAGGTAGCTCAGCAAGGAAGGGCACAGTTGCTGCCAAGCCTGACAACCTGAGTTTAATCCCCGGAACCCACATGGGGTTAACTCCTATAATTATCCTCTGATGCTCACAATTGCTCTCACACACAAAATAAATGTCAAAAGAAATTTTTTAAAGGAAAATCAAAGAGGCCAGCCAAAAGAATTCTTAGGTACAGTATTAAAGAGGAAGACCTCCAGAGAAAGAAATTTCTAGATCTACGAGAGGCATTTTGTCTGAAAAACTTCCAAAGGCTGGACAAAACAAAACAAAACACTCTAAAAGAGAAGGCAGAAAAAGATGGTTCTAAAGCCCGTACATGGCTTATACCCCTGACAACCAGGATGGAAAAATCTTTGTAAATATACTCCATATGTATTTAAGAAGGTGGAAGGAGACGACTCTGTAAGAGAAATATAAAACTCCTAGAGTTGAAAAGTTTAATTAGTATCTAATTTTTAATTAAAAAATAGACTTTTAAAAAAATCTAGTATTGTGACTCAGTGATTTGTGAGACCATTTTATTTTTTATTTATTTTTATTTATTTATTTATTTTTACTTATTCCTATTCCATCTTGCTCACTGCCTCCTTCTGGTCACCCCCTCCCACAATCCTCTCCCCTCCCCCTCTCCTTTTCCTCTGAGTGGATGGGGGCTCCCTGGGTATCTCCCCACCATAGAACATCAAGTCTCTGGGAGACCAGGTGCTTCTTCTCCCACTGAGGCCAGACAAGGCAGCCCAGCTAGAAGAACATATCCCACATACAGACAACATCTTTTGGGATAGCCCACACTCTAGTTGTTCAGGACCCATAAGCTGGACATCTGTTACATATGTAGGGGAGGCCTACGTCCAGCCTGTGTATGGTCTTTGGTTGGTGATTCAGTCTCTGAGAGCCCCAAGGACCCAGGTTAGTTGACTGTTGGTCTTCCTGTGGAGTTCCTATTCCCTTCAGGCTCCAAAGACTTCCCCAGCTCTTCCATAATAGTCCCCAAGTTACATCCACTGATTGGCTGTGGGTATCTGCATCTGTTTGAGCCAGCTGCTGGGTAGAGCCTCTCAGAGGACAGCTATGCTAGACTCCTGTCTGCAAGCATAACAGAGTATCAGGGATTGATGTTTGCCCATGGGATGGGGTGAGACCATTTAAAATGTCCTAATATACAAGTGGTTGGAATCTCAGGAGAAGATGGGCAAGATAAAGTATAGATAAAATGTGGTGATAGAAAAAAGATGTTTTGAAGAAATAATGGAAGAAAACTTTTCAAGCCTGATCTCTCTATCCTGCATATCTAGAAATTCCAGCAGAAGCAACATGAATAAAACTATATCAAAACATATAATCATAACAACATCAAAACATAATCATCACTCCAGGTAAGGGATACAGAGAATCTTAAAATGCATGCGAGGAGAAAGACTGGAGAGCTTTGGGACAGAAGCACTAGCATGCTAAGGAAGTGGCGGTGGAAGCAGAACCCTAAGTGGGGACTCACTGTAGGAAGACAAAGTGGGGAGACCCTTGGAAATGAGCTTAAGAAGGCCGGATCCCAGTGATTGTGCTGAGCCCTCCAGAAGGCACAGTGGGAGGCTTTCAGAGTTAGAGATTTCAGAGTTGTTGGATTAAAGGATATATAGACACCAGTGGGATAAGGATGATCTGCGGATTTTGGCTCTTTTGTGTCACAGTTGTAAGCAGGATAAGCAGGCAGAGTGTCATTATCCTGATAGTATCTATGGTTGGTTGAAGTAATGAGGGAA